>NC_084755.1:19825197-19832697 GCF_033978785.1 Entelurus aequoreus | reverse complement strand
AAATTGGAGGTAAAAGGATGTTAGAAATGGGTTGTTCGTATAACGGTACAACTATACTGCCTTTCCTCCAGAAGGTCTTATCTTTGTCCATGTGATGTCAGATGAAACAAAAATTGAGCTGTTTGGCCACAATATCCAGCAATATGTTTGGAGGAGAAAAGGTGAGGCCTTAAATCCCAGGAACAACATGCCTACCGTCAAGCATGGTGGTGGTAGTATTATGCTCTGGGCCTGTTTTGCTGCCAATGGAACTGGTGCTTTACTGAGAGAAAATGGGACAAAGAAAAAGGAGGATTACCTCCAAATTCTTCAGGACAACCTAAAATTATCAGCCCGGAGGTTGGGTCTTGGGCGCAGTTGGGTGTTCCAACAGGACAATGACCCCAAACACACGTCAAAAGTGGTAAAGGAATGGCTAAATGAGGCTAGAATTAAGGATTTAGAATGGCCTTCCCAAAGTCCTGACTTAAACGTGTGGACAATGCTGAAGAAACAAGTCCATGTCAGAAAACCAACACATTTAGCTGAACTGCACCAATTTTGTCAAGAGGAGTGGTCAAAAATTCAACTGGAAGCTTGTGCATTTCTACCAAAAGCGCCTTATTGCAGTGAAACTTGCCAAGGGACATGTAACCAAATATTAACATTGCTGTATGTATACTTTTGGCCCAGCAGATTTGGTCACATTTTCAGTAGACCCATAATAAATTCATAAAAGAACCAAACTTCATGAAGGTTTTTGTGACCAACAAGTATGTGCAACAATCACTCTATCACAAAAAATAAGAGTTGTAGAAATGATTGGAAACTATATACTGTATGTATGTATATATATATATATATATATATATATATATATATATATATATATATATATATATATATATATATATATATATATATATATATATATATATATATATATATATATATATATATATATACACTACCGTTCAAAAGTTTGGGGTCACATTGAAATGACCTTATTTTAGAAGGAAAAGCACTGTACTTTTCAATGAAGATAACTTTAAACTAGTCTTAACGTTAAAGAAATACACTCTATACATTGCTAATGTGGTAAATGACTATTCTAGCTGCAAATGTCTGGTTTTTGGTGCAATATCTACATAGGTGTATAGAGGCCCATTTCCAGCAACTATCACTCCAGTGTTCTAATGGTACAATGTGTTTGCTCATTGGCTCAGAAGGCTAATTGATGATTAGAAAACCCTTGTGCAATCATGTTCACACATCTGAAAACAGTTTAGCTTGTTACAGAAGCTACAAAACTGACCTTCCTTTGAGCAGATTGAGTTTCTGGAGCATCACATTTGTGGGGTCAATTAAACGCTCAAAATGGCCAGAAAAAGAAAACTTTCATCTGAAACTCGACAGTCTATTCTTGTTCTTAGAAATGAAGGCTATTCCACAAAATTGTTTGGGTGACCTCAAACTTTTGAACGGTAGTGTATATATATATACACACACACATAATAAACAAGGAATTAGTGTAGATGTCATGTATTGAAGTCAGTGCATGTTGTATTATAATATAAGGTAATGTCATCGCTGTACTGCGATACAGATGCATGTTTCTATCATTTAAGCAATCTCAAGTAGCTTTTTAATTGCCAGCAAAATATTAGACACACCTCCCAGTATTCAGTTTTGGCTCATACTTAGAGCGTATTCGATTTGATGAGAGGTTGCAGCTCACAGATTTGTCCACTAGAGGGAGTTATAACACAAGCAAGGGTACACTTCAATGCATTTTTTGGAAGGCGGCATTTACTGTACCTGGGCCCAGGTAAGTGTTTTGTCAGTCAAATGATAGTGAACCATTCCCTGGTGTTCGTCCTTCAGTTGGCTTCCTGTTTAGGAGGAAATTAAAGTAGATTATTAGAAAGCCATGGCGAATGTACGATGAAGACGAAGTCTTATTTGAATGGTCTGACCTGGGAAGGTGCTTTGGATGAAGTCTTTAAAAAGCTGCAGGTCGCTGTCCTCCAACTCGGCCTCGACATGGACTTTAGCCAATAGGGTGTAGCCGCTGCCATATTTACTCTTCAGGTGCTGCGGACTCCCAAGGCACTTGAACTGCCCGTTGACCATCACAGCCAGCCTGGTGCAAAGGGCCTCACACTCCTCCATGCTGCAGAGGGAGCACGTTCAGTCAGAACATAAGACGATCCTAAGAATATCATTAGGGATGTCCGATAATATCGGACTGCCGATATTTTCGGCCGATAAATGCTTTAAAATGTAATAGCGGAAATTATCGGTATCGGTTTCAAAAAGTAAAATTTATGACTTTTTAGAACACAGAAGTACAGAGCGCCAATAAACCTTAAAGGCACTTCCTTTGCGTTGGACAATATCGGAATATCAGATATCGGTAAAAAAAAACATTACCGGACATCTCTAAATAGCATGCATTTTTTTAGTGGTTCACCTGTGGGATGTTATGATAATAGCCTTGCCGGACTCCCTTGTGCGCGTCACAGCGTCCCACAGCAGCCTCCTGGCCACAGGATCCATCCCAGTGGAGGGTTCATCCAAGAAGATGACGGGAGGTCCACCGATGAGAGCCATGCCAGCACTCAGCTTCCGCTTGTTGCCGCCACTATGTGTTCATTGGTGTTACACACAAGCCAACATGCTAATATTTCAAATGTATAGAAAAAAATGTGAGGTCTTGGCCCACCTGTAGCTGCGCACTAGTTTATCGGCGTGCGGCTCTAGCAGGAGCGACCTGAGGACGTTCTCCACGCAGCCCGACACGTACTTCTCGGGTATTCCTCGAAGCCTGGCGTACATGCTCAGGGTTTCTCTCCCCGTCATGTGATCCAACACGGCGTCAAACTGAGGGCAGTATCCAATACGCTGTTGCACCTGCAAAAAAGAGAGAATTGCCCTTAAGATTACCTTAAAATTGTCCCTTTAGATAAGATGTATGAATAATGTTCAGAATTAAAAACCAGGAATATCTCTACCACAACTTGTCAATGTCTAGTTCAGTGGTTCTTAACCTTGTTGGAGGTACCGAACCCCACCAGTTTCATATGCGCATTCACTGAACCCAAACCGTAATCATAAAATGATGTTGTTATATTTAACAAACAGAAAGTTACAGGAATGTACACATAATCCCATGTTTACATCTCATTGTGCAACAGGTGAATGTTTTAGTGGGAACTAAATGCGATATCTGAAAGGGGTACACATTATTTCCAAAGCAGGACCCCCACCCAGACATATAATACTAGTACACAGCTCATGAAAAACAATATGTTATAGTCATTGTAAGTGGGCCAAAACACTTATATTAGAAAATAATCTCATGGAAATGACTGCTGTCATTTGATTATAATAATAAAACCTTGAACTTGTTATTTAGTCAGGTTTGGGACAGGTGTGCTGCAGGTGTGACCACAGTGCATCTGACGTCGCTCACATACAGTATGCTCCACCGAATGCTCAAGGAGTTTTTACGTTTGCTTACACATATGGAAAATTAGAGGGAACATTGTTTGGGGGTATCAATATTACGCCGACAGGGAGAAGTTTTTGTTTACACGATGAGTCGGGTGTGTCTTGACCTCCGCGGCGGAGGCTCTGCCAAACCCCTGAGGCCGACTCATCGAACCCAGGTTAAGAACCACTGGTCTAGTTGTACGGTCTTGTGTCATTTCTATCCTAAAAGACGAGGGTCGTAACGATATTGTAAATATTGCGATATTAGCAAAATGCTACCAATAATGCTTTGGTATGTGACGGTATCAAACGAGAACAAGGGTGTGTTTTTTTTGGAGCTCCAGAGTGGGCCGTTCTGAGAAGCAAACCACACCTCCCATCATCCCAAGCGTAATGCAAGACTATGGCAGGAAGTAAATGGGTTATACTTGTATAGCGCTTTTCTACCTTCAAGGTACTCAAAGCTCTTTGACAGTATTTCCACATTCACACACACATTCACACACTGATGGCGGGAGCTGCCATGCAAGGCGCTAACCAGCAGCCATCAGGGGAAAAGGGTGAAGTGTCTTGCCCAAGGACACAACAGACGTAACTAGGATGGTAGAAGGCGGGGATTGAACCCCAGTAACCAGCAACCCTCCGATTGCTGGCACAGCCACTCTACCAACTTCGCCACGCTGTCCCTAAGTACAGCAGGAAAGCAGAGGAGAAAACTTGAACTTGTGGAACCAACGGTGAAGTTCTAATCAGAAGCACGGATGCATTTTGGTTTAGCAGTAAACAAGAACGATCGAGTAGAAAACGTGACGGACATTGCAAGCCAGACCGCGATTGTCTACAACAGGTCTATTCAACTGGCGGCCTGCGAGCCACATCCGGCCTGGCAAAGATTTTCTTTTTTTTTTTAATGTCCTGCCCAGCTTCTCGGGCAAGTCATATAGCAGATGTAGATGCCCATATCGGCTGTTCAGATTTACTTTACAAAAGAGAAGTGTAGGATACTTCTCTTGTTGCCTTATTTGTATTTTGACTTTATTAAATGTATTTATATTATCATTTGGTGCAGCCGGGCCGGAGCAGGAGGGGATAGAAAGAGAGAAAAAGGAAGACAGAGGGGGGAATTGTGGGGACAAGAGGGGGATTAGACAGAGAGACAAAAACAACAACAGCAAACACAACAACAACAACAATAGAGCAACATCAGCAAATAGGACATGTACAAATATGATGGTAAAAGTAATAGCAAATAAGCAGTTAGCGAAAATAAAAAATAATACAGAAATGACAATGAGCATTATTACCCTAAAAATGGAGCAATATGAATACCAATAGAAATAGTGCTATTGATAATAAACAATACCAATACTTTACCTTTATTATCAACAATACAATTGTTCAAATGCAACAATACATATACGTAATGATAACTTGAGATACGAAAGAATGCAGAAAAATAGAGGGGAAGAAAGAGAAGCAACCTACATTAACCTTGTAGATTGTTATAGTAACAATAGGTTAAGCTTTGTCAGTGTGCCATGTGTTATACCCAGTTTACCCTAGGGCAACAACGTTAATATATGTTTGATGAAACGTGATTATGTGCATGAGTGTATGTGTGCATATGTACTTGTATATGTACAGTATGTGTATATGTGTGCTTATACAGTGAATGTATATGTACAGTATGTGTATATGTGTGTTTGTACAGTGAATGTATATGTATGGAATGTGTATGTGTGTGTTTGTACAGTGAATGTATATGTACATTATGTGTATACAGTATGGCAAAGATTTTCATTTGGCCTGCCGTTCAATCCCGGGCTCTGGATCTTTCTGTGTGAAGTTTGCATGTTCTCCCCGTGGCTGCGTACTCCGGCTTCCTCCCACCTCCAAAGACATGCACCTGGGGATAGGTTGATTGGCAACACTAAATTGGCCCTAGTGTGTGAATGTGAGTGTGAATGTTGTCTGTCTATCTCTGTTGGCATTGTGATGAGGTGTCGACTTGTCCTGGGTGTACCCCGCCTTCCGCCTGAATGCAGCTAAGATAGGCTCCAGCACCCCCCGCGACCCCAAAAGGGACAAGCGGTAGAAAATAGATGGATGGATGGAACATTCCCCAAATAGGCTTGATGAAAGCGTTAAAACTAGGGTGGATCATGTATGCAAGAGTGCCGCCACCCCGCAGGGGGAAACAAGGAGGCATACAGTCGTGGTCAAAAGTTTACATACACTTGTAAAGAACATAATGTCATGGCTGTCTTGAGTTTCTAATAATTTCTACAACTTTTTGTGATAGAGTCATTGGAACACATACTTGTTGGTCACAAAAAACATTCGTGAAGTTTGGTTCTTTTATGAATTTATTATGGGTCTACTGAAAATGTGACCAAATCTGCTGGGTCAAAAGTATACATACAGCAATGTATTTGGCAAGTTTCACTGCAATAAGACGCTTTTGGTAGCCATCCACAAGCTTCTGGCAAGCTTCTGGTTGAATTTTTGACCACTCCTCTTGACAAAATTGGTGCAGTTCAGCTAAATGTGTTGGTTTTCTGACATGGACTTGTTTCTTCAGCATTGTCCACATGTTTAAGTCAGGACTTTGGGAAGGCCATTCTAAAACCTTCATTCTAGCCTGATTTAGCCATTCATTTACTACTTTTGAGGTGTGTTTGGGGTCATTGTCCTGTTGGAACACCCAACTGCGCCCAAGACCCAACCTCCGGGCTGATGATTTTAGGTTGTCCTGAAGAATTTGGAGGTAATCCTCCTTTTTCATTGTCCCATTTACTCTCTGTAAAGCACCAGTTCCATTGGCAGCAAAACAGGCCCAGAGCATAATACTACCACCACCATGCTTGACGGTAGGAATGGTGTTCCTGGGATTAAAGGACTCACCTTTTTTCCTCCAAACATATTGCTGGGTATTGTGGCCAAACAGCTCAATTTTTGTTTCATCTGACATCACATGGACAAAGATAAGACCTTCTGGAGGAAAGTTCTGTGGTCAGATGAAACAAAAATTGAGCTGTATGTAAACTTTTGACCACGACTGTATGTGTCACAATGAAGCAGCAGTGGGGTGAGTAGAAGAAGACTACTCTACGACCGTGAAAAAAAATCTAAATAAATTACAAAAATAAGACTTTTAACAACAAGTATGAATGTTTTACCCCGAGCAAGTGCTCGAGTCATTGTTTCCTGACGGACCAATTTAAGCGACGGACATATTGATCCAGACAAGCGGCAACACAGGTAGAAATCCCAGCATGTAAGCTTCATCACGAAACTTGGTCAAACATTTGTACGTAGCTATAATTTGTGCATAAATATATTTAGTTTTTTTGTATTGAAATTGCTGACTTGGTGATGCCTTTTGTATTCGTGGTCGAGTTGTTTTTTGTCTGAGAGTAACGATCAAACCTGGTTTAATACATGTATTGCTAAACTAGACCAGTAGAGGGCGACAACGCTAATAGTGATAAGTCACATACAATGTTTGGTGTGTGAATGTTGTGTATTTTCTATACGTGTAAACATTTGTAGTGTATTGTGTGAATATAGTAACACTAAACCTTTTATTTATGTAAAATACACAATGGACATTATGTATGTTTTAACTACATTTGTGTATTTCATGTTTATATTTTCAGTCTTACAAACCTAAATGAAGGAAGAAATGTTGGCGGTCACTCACCCTGTCTCATCTACACGTACACGCAGGGAGCACGTGCACACATACAAAAGCAGTCCAAGTGACGCAACAAACAATTTTCAGTCATGTTGTTGTGATGATAAAATATGCATTCAATGACAGCTAAGATTTACTATCCAAATCGCTATCAACACTCAAAGCTAATGTGTGTATGTATTACGTACGTACGTAGTTACATCATTACGTCCTACAAGCCGTAAAAGATGGGATATACTGTGTAAAATACATGAGAAAGTTAGTGCACCCTTAACATCTTTGTGGAAGTTGCAAACAGACCCTTTAAGATCTCCAAATTCAGTGTAAAA
>NC_084755.1:19620197-19822697 GCF_033978785.1 Entelurus aequoreus | reverse complement strand
TTCATCCTATGGTTACATATGGGACGCGAGTCACATGGATGTCATTGAATATTGTGGAGTGTTTTTTTATTTATTTAATCTGTGTACAATTTTTTAAAATTTATTTTATTTCTGCTTGTATTTCTTTTATTCGGGTTTTATTGTTGTATGGTTTCTTTTTCTGTGATATGGATCCCCCTGGGTCTGAAATAAAATGACTACTTACTTACGTCAGTTTTTCATGTTTGAACGGGGACGTCGTTCTTTAGCTGCTGTCTTGTTTTATCATATACGTTTGTATTACTGCCTTTACACACGTCAGTTTTCACTTTTGTATGCACAATAAATCAACACAAAATCCGTGTTCTGGAGCAATGTTCACGGACAATTTGGCTCGTTCGCTTCCTGTCGAATGCGAGCAATGATGGTCATGGACTCGTGCTTGAGGGAAGAGTTGTTGAATGTTGAATGCTGTCCGATGAGTTGCAACAGTCAGCCTTAATGCATTGTTGCAGCTCGATGATTTTTGTGCAAAGCGCGTTTGCGAGACGAGCGGGTGTAGTGTGTGGCAGCAGCCTTGCTCGGAGGGTGTGGCAGCGGTGTCGAGAGCAGCAAATGTGAGGCTAAGGAGAGAGAGGCAGAGGCGTGCGGGCATGTCCAGAGGTTAAAATGCGTGGTCTGTTGGTCACTCTCCGGGTAGAGGTGTCACTGATGTCCTATTAATAGTAAAAAAATGTCCCTAATATTTTCGCGATCGACCGGTAAGGTCCCAAAGATCGACTGGTCGATCACAATCAACGGGTTGGCGACCCTTGGCCGAAGTGATTTTGTCTTGCTGACTATCTCGTTTCCATTCTACAATGCACACACATATAATTTGACGCCCCCCTCTGTACTAACCTTTTTGATGTCTCTTAAGATGCTGTAGCCGTCGATGTAGGCGTCCCCGCAGGTCACGCTTTCATCACCAGTCAGCATCTTGAAGGTGGTGGTTTTTCCAGCGCCGTTAAAGCCCAGCAGGCCAAAACACTCTCCTTTCCCCACGGCAAGTGAAAGGCGGTCCACAGCGAGGAGAGTCTGTCCGCTGCTGTACACCTGGAGAGGAAGAGGAGGAGACTCAGTAAGTCTGGTGTCGGTGCCAATTGTGTATGGTTTGTATTCATAGGCAGGTTTTCATTGTCAAGATGAATGGTAGTAAAATAACTGACGTGGTACCTAAAGGATAGAGATAGCCTGATTATTCAACAGTCTTCACCAGGGGTGTCAAATGTACGGACCGAGGGTCAGATCAGGCCCGTGAACAGGTGAGTTTGCTAAGTATAAAAACGGACCTTAAATTTCTTAATGAAAGAAACAGCTGTTCTAAATGTGTCCACTGGATGTCGCAATAGCAATTATTTGTATTTTTGTATATGATGCTACTTATGTAGAAAATATACCACATGATGTGAGTAAATCAGTCGAGGAACATTATCAAACTACATGAATAACATCCTTTAATTTGATTTTGACATAATTTTTTTATCTAGATAGATTGAACATTAACACCAATGAGTTGACTAGGGCAGCACGGTGGAAGAAGGGTTAGTGCGTCTGCCTCACAATACGAAGGTCCTGAGTAGTCGTGAGTTCAATCCCGGCCTCGGGATCTTTCTGTGTGGAGTTTGTATGTCCTCGCTGTGACTGCGTGGTTTCCCTCCGGGTACTCCGGTTTCCTCCCACCTCCAAAGACATGCACCTGGGGATAAGTTGATTGGCAACACTAAATTGGCCCTAGTGTGTGAATGTGAGTGTGAATGTTGTCTGTTTGTCTGTGTTGGCCTTGCGATGAGGTGGCGACTTGTCCAGGGTGTACCCCGCCTTCCGCCCGATTGTAGCTGACCCCGAAGGGAATAAGCGGTAGAAAATGGATGGATGGATGGATGGAGTTGACTGATGAACATTATCACATAATTTATTCAGAAAATAAAAATAACGACAAATAAAGTATATACGCTATTAAACGCAACAGGTAATTGTAAAAAAAACAAAACAACAACAACATTATGATTTGTACAATTTCAGAATGTGCTTGTTCTATTTTTAAACAAAGAAAACAATCTGAAGTTGTCTTTATTTTTAAGTTATCGTGCCGTGATTTCACCAGTCTGGCCCATTATGGAGTAGATTTTTCTCCATGTGGCCCCCCCATCTAAAATGAGTTAGACACCCCTGGTCTTCACATTCGTGTGACACTGCAAATTGAATGGGAGGAACCCAAAATGTACCACAAACCATAATTTCCTTCATATTTGTTGACATCATTGGCACTTTTCATTTGCTGCAAAACTGCGATTGTTTTATACTTCTGACCTTGAACTAGGAAACGTCAACAAATACACACTAAACACACAAAAAAAACGATGTATTATCCATGCATCTATTTTTAATTGTAATTGTCATGCTCCTACGGGACAGTTTGGATTTTGTTCTTTATTTTTCTGTTCGGTATCATTTACTGTCCTGGTGCTCTTGCTTTGGGAGGATTTCCTGTTTGCAACACCTTTGCATTCCTTGTCCTGTCAGCACACCTGTTTCACATTGTTAATTAGTTCTATTTAGTTCCACCTTGTCCCTTCCTTTAGTGCTGGTTCATTAGCGTTTGTATGCCAAAGTGTTCCATTTCCATTTTTTCATATTTTCATTTTCTTTACTCAAAATTAGAGATGTCCGGTAATGGCTTTTTTGCCGATATCCGATATTCCGATATTGTCCAACTCTTAATTACCGATTCCGATATCAACCGATACCGATATATACAGCCGTGGAATTAACACATTATTATGCCTAATTTTGTTGTGATGCCCCGCTGGATGCATTAAACAATGTAACAAGGTTTTCCAAAATAAATCAACTCAAGTTATGGAAAAAAAATGCCAACATGGCACTGCCATATTTATTATTGAAGTCACAAAGTGCATTATTTTTTTTAACATGCCTCAAAACAGCAGCTTGGAATTTGGGACATGCTCTCCCTGAGATAATCCTGATACCCACTACAACTATGGGAAATACTATACTTTGACAAAGTGCATTATTTTTTTAAACATGCCTCAAAACAACAGCTACAAAAACAATGAAGGCACACAGCTTCAGTCCAGAGTATACTAGAGAATACTTGTCAACCTTGAGGCCTCCGAATTCGGGAGATGTGGGGGCGGGGGGGGTTTGGTGGTAGCGGGGGGTGTATATTGTAGCGTCCTGGAAGAGTTAGTGCTGCAAGGGGTCCTGGGTATTTGTTCTGTTGTGTTTATGTTGTGTTACGGTGCGGATGTTCTCCCGAAATGTGTTTGTCATTCTTGTTTGGTGTGGGTTCACAGTGTGGCGCATATTTGTAACAGTGTTAAAGTTGTTTATACGGTCACCCTCAGTATGACCTGTATGGCTGTTGATCAAGTATGCCTTGCATTCACTTATGTGTGTGTAAAAGCCGCATATATTATGTGACTGGGCCGGCACGCTGTTTGTATGGAGGAAATGCGACGTGACGACAGGTGGTAGGGCACGCTAAAGGCAGTGCCTTTAAGGCACGCTCCCAATAATGCTGTCCGGGTGGAAATCGGGAGAAATTCGGGAGAATGGTTGCCCCGGGAGATTTTCGGGAGGGGCACTGAAATTCGTGAGTCTCCCGGGAAAATCTGGAGGTTAAAACCGATACCGATAATTTCCGATATTACATTTTAAAGCATTTATCGGCCGATATTATAGGACATCTCTACTCAAAATCATATTAAAATAGTTGTTACGACATTAAAATAAATCATAAATAAAACCGAGCGAACCTGTGTTACTTCAACTCTGCCTGGTAGCTAATAAAGGGACCGCGTTCTTACACTTAGCCTACCTTCTTTTGGACCCCGACTTAAACAAGTTGAAAAACTTATTCGGGTGTTACCATTTAGTGGTCAATTGTACGGAATATGTACTTCACTGTGCAACCTACTAATAAAAGTCTCAATCAATCAATCAATTCTCTGCTTCCTGGAATCCCGCCAACAGCTGAGATGCGGCATCGCCACAACTAACATACTTAATAGTATTGCAATTAATGTGCAGATAGACCACTGTATCCTGTTTGTGTGATATCATTTGGTCAAATGTAGTTTGGTGACGAAACTACATTTCAGTAATCTCAAACGCAGCAACAGTTTCAGCCATGCAGCTCAGGTTACACACCTTGCTGAGTTCTTGCAGAATGAGAGGACTCCCGACCATGGACTCCACCATCGGCTGGCACTCCAGGACCCTCTTCCTCTCGTCTGCAACGTCTCTATCCTCAGGCAGCAGTGCCGCATTGCTTATAAAAGATAACTAACACACACACAAAAAAGAGAATTGGTTGGTGAAGTTTCAAATATCACCTTTGCACAATCCCCACCTGTTTTTTACTCCTGCAAAGAGAGGAGAGCAATCGCCGTAGATTGTGGACACACTGCAGCTCGATCACGAACAACAAAATGATGTAGACAATTCCTTGAACGGAGAAAGCCAGCAAGAAGCGCCCCACGCCTGGCGCCGACATGGAGAAGTAGTTTGTTTGGTATGTTATATCTACAATGAGAGAAAAACATACACTGTCTGTGGTAGAAATACAGTTGCCAGACACAACATTAGGTACATGTTATGATATTCAATGCTATTATTGTACTTTGTATATGTGTATATTCCATGGTGTGTTTCTAATATTTAAACTCTTTCTTGTAGATAACCAATACGTTATAACTTTTAATTTGGCTTGATGTTCCCTATTTTGTCTTCAAAACCAATATTTCCAATAACAAAATACTTTCCTAGTTTAAAAAAAAAGTGCTTCCCTTAAAGAGTATCTAGACCAGGGGTGTCAAACGTACGGCCCGGGGGCCGGATCAGGCCCGTAAACAGGTTTTAGCCGGCCCGCGGGATGAGTTTGCTAAGTATAAAAATGTACCTGAAATTTATGAATGAAAGAAACAGCTGTTTTAAATGTGTCCACTGGATGTCGCAATAGCAATTCTTTGTATCGTTGTAGATGATGCTATATATGTACAAAATAAACCACATAAGGTTAGTGCACCAGTCGAGGAAAATGATCAAACCACATACTGTAATTTGATATTGATATAAGTTTTTTATCTTGATAGATTGAAAATGAACACCAATGACTGATGAACATTACCATATAATTTATTCAGAAAATATAAGTAACAACAAATAAAGATAGAAGTCTATTAACTGCAACATGTAAGTGTAAAAAAAACAACATGATTTCTACAATTTCAGAATGTACTTGTTCTGTTTTTAAACAAAGAAAACAATCTGAAGTTTGTCTATATTTTTAAGTTATCGTGCCGTGATTTTACCAGTCCGGCCCACTTGGGAGTAGATTTTTCTCCGTGTGGCCCCCGATCTAAAATGAGTTTGACACCCCTGATCTAGACCCATGTAATACTTATTGTCATTATAAAAATAAAGTCTGTTCATTTTAATAGATATTTTTTAGCACCGCCCCCACAAAAACTCATTATTACACACATCCATCACATAAACTGGTGAGTGTGGGCAGCACATTGCATTATTGTAACAATTCAAAGCACATACTGCGCAAGAATAAAACAACCACACCACAGTGTGGCTGCACTTACTTAAGTATTTGCAGATAGTCTGAGTGACTGGGCTGGTCATGCAAAACGAGTTGAATTCATAGTTCTGGTAAAACTGGCAGAAGGACATGCCCAAACAATAGTTGGGAAAGATCAAGAACACCTTATCCAGGAGGCGGGACAGGTTCTGCAGGTGTAACTCTAAAGAGAAAGACAAGGACAGTAAATTATTTTCATCCCTCACCTTGCACATCGGACAAAACAATTTTACACTGCTAGAAAGTAAATACAACTGCAGGTATGGCTGATGCAGGTGGATCTAGTGAGGTTTCTGGTGTGTATATGTGCCATTCCACGAAATTAGAGTGTGATTTGTTTTTAGAAAATTCTGAAAATAAACTTGAATTACTCTTAATGTAAAAACACACAAATAAATTAAGCTACTCAAAATGTGTATTGGTGCATCCATTTTGTCAAGGCTCCTTTAGAGAATTTCAAAAAGTAACAGGGGTGAATTTTTAGCATCTGAGTAGCAAATACATGGCATTCGTGCTAACAGCATGTTGACACTAAGCACATTAGAGTGATTCTTTAAAAAAAACAATTGTTTCAAAAATAAACAAACAGTTCTGGTAATGAGACTGTGCTGTGATTTTAAAATATCGGTTAACGTTTTAATACAGAAAAATAAATAAGTCCGGTTTACCATGAATTGATTTACGTGGACCCCGACTTAAACAAGTTGAAAAACTTATTCGGGTGTTACCATTTAGTGGTCAATTGTACAGAATATGTACTGTACTGTGCAATCTACTAATAAAAGTTTCAATCAATCAATCAATCAAAGACCTGCAGAGGATCTCAACATTGCAATTTCCTATAGACCATGCGACTTGTGGAATATTGTAAATTTTTCAGATTGGGTAATGGGGGAACTGGAGTGAGCAAAGACCTAGAAACTTAAATGTAAATTCTTGTTTTAAAGAAAATTAACTAAGTATAGCTGGGACAAGAAGTAATACAAATATGTAAAATAAATATATTGCATTTCTGAAGGATGTAAATGATTATTAATGGGGACCTATGATAAAATGTTGTCTTTTCTGGCTTATAAATGTTACAATGTTGGATACTAAAATTATGATCATAGTCAAATCATAAGGTTCATGCACTTTGGTGTGAGCTTGAAAGCAGTTTTGGATGCGTTGGTTTGCAGGGTTTTGCAGTCTGGCTATGTTGCGACGTCGCAGCGAGGTGGACATACTTATTTGGACATTACGTCAAACTCTCAGCCAAAGGGGGGTCACACACACACAAAAAAGGGTAATCCTAGCATTTGCATAACATCCAACGTGCGACATTCAGTATATATACATACACTATATTGCCAAAAGTATTTGGCCACCCATCCAAATGATGAGAATCAGGTGTCCTAATCACTTGGACCGGTGTATAAAATCAAGCATTTAGGCATGGAGACTGTTTCTACAAACATTTGTGAAAGAATGGACCGCTTTCAGTGATTTCTAGTGTGGAACTGTCATAGGATGCCACCTGTGCAACAAATCCAGTCGTGATATTTCCTCGCTCCTAAATATTCCAACTTTATTATAAGAAAAGTGAAGAGTTTGGGAACAACAGCAAGTCAGCCACCTAGTGGTAGGCCACGTATACTGACAGAGAGGGGTCAGCGGATGCTGAAGCGCATAGTGCAAAGACTTTCTGCACAGTCAGTTGCTACAGAGCTCCAAACTTCATGTGACCTTCCAATTAGCCCACGTCCATGAAGAGTGACGAATCACGCTTTTCCATCTGGCAATCTGATGGACCAGTCTGGGTTTGGAGGTTGCCAGGAGAACGGTACATTTCGGACTGCATTGTGCCGAGTGTGAAATTTGGTGGAGGAGGAATTATGGTGTGGGGTTGGTTTTTCAGGAGTTGGGCTTAGCCCCTTAGTTCCAGTGAAAGGAACTCTGAATGCTCCAGAATACCAAAACATTTTGGACAATTCCATGGGATGGCACTTCAAGTTCATATGTGAGTAAAGGCAGGTGGCCAAATACTTTTGGCAATATAGTGTACAGTATATATATATCTTTTGGGGAGAATGGGGCGTGGCTTCATGCTTCATTTGCAATCTAGGAACACCTCCACCAACAAACCTACTCAAAAAAACGAGTGTGGAGCAAAATTTACCCAGAATTTACACCAAAGCATATCCAATACATATGATCTTGACCACAAGGAAGTGTTTCATGTGTAGATTAAAATCACCATAGGTCCATTTAAAGCAAAGTAACAAGTGAGCAGAGGCAACAAATACTATTTTTTCAGTATTAAGGATAATAAGGTCATCTTTTGCATTAATTTTAATTTTAAATCAGATCACCGTGCAGGAAACTTTGCTCAGTGAAAATATATTTGACCGTGCTTTTACACATTTTTTTTCAGAAGGGCGCAAACGGCATGGCCCATTTGCACTATTTAAGACCCTTCCAAAATCTTACCTGGTATATCCATGATGGTGACAGCTAAAAAGGTGGCGGTACCAGAGATCATGTTGAAGATAGTGAGGCGGGTGTAAGCAGTAGCCGCAGACGAGAAGAGGAAGCTCATCAGGTACATGAGAGGCACGACAGCCCAACCGTACAGCAGAAGCAACAACAACACATCCACAAGCCGGTTGTCCTTGACAAAAGCATCCACGCTGAAGGCCTGGAACACCCCCTAGGAGAGGAACAGATGTTAAAGGCCTACTGAAACCCACTACTACCGACCACGCAGTCTGATAGTTTATATATCAATGATGAAATCTTAACATTGCAACACATGCCAATACGGCCGGGTTAACTTATAAAGTGCAATTTTAAATTTCCCACTAAACTTCCGGTTGAAAAACGTCTATGTATGATGACGTATGCGCGTGACGTCAATAGTTAAACGGAAGTATTGGTACACCATTGAATCCAATACAAAAAAGCTCTGTTTTCATCTCAAAATTCCACAGTATTCTGGACATCTGTGTTGGTGAATCTTTTGCAATTTGTTTAATGAGCAATGAAGACTGCAAAGAAGAAAGTTGTAGGTGGGATCGGTGTATTAGCGGCTGGCTGTAAGCAACACAACCAGGAGGACTTTGACTTGGATAGCAGACGCGCTAGCCGACGCTAGCCGCTGACCGCACGGATGATCGGGTGAAGTCCTTCGTCCTTCCGTCGATCGCTGGAACGCAGGTGAGCACGGGTGTTGATGAGCAGATGAAGGCTGGCTGGCGTAGGTGGATAGCTAATGTTTTTATCATAGCTCTGTGAGGTCCCGTTGCTAAGTTAGCTTCAATGGCGTCGTTAGCAACAGCATTTTTAAGCGTCGCCAAGCTGGAAATTATCAACCGTGTATTTACATGTCCACGGTTTAATAGTATTGTTGATTTTCTGTCTATCCTTCCAGTCAGAGGTTTATTTATTTTGTTTCTATCTGCATTTGAGCCCGATGCTATCACGTTAGCTCAGTAGCTAAAGAGCTTCACCGATGTATTGTCGTGGAGATAAAAGTCACTGTGAATGTCCATTTCGCGTTCTCGACTCTCATTTTCAAGAGGATATAGTATCCGAGGTGGTTTGGTTTAAAATACAAATCCGTGATCCACAATAGAAAAAGGAGAAAGTGTGGAATCCAATGAACCCTTGTACCTAAGTTACGGTCAGAGCGAAAAAATATACGTCCTGCACTGCATTCTAGTCCTTCACTCTGACGTTCCTCATCCACAAATCTTTCATCCTCGCTCAAATTAATGGGGTAATCGTCGCTTTCTCTGTCCGAATCTCTCTCGCTGCATTGTAAACAATAGGGAAATGTGAGAAGCCCTCCAGCCTGCGACGTCACGCTACTTCCGGTACAGGCAAGGCTTTTTTTTATCAGCGACCAAAAGTTGCAAACTTTATCGTCGATGTTCTCTACTAAATCCTTTCAGCAAAAATATGGCAATATCGCGAAATGATCAAGTATGACACAGAATGGATCTGCTATCCCCGTTTAAATAAAAAAATTTCATTTCAATAGGCCTTTAACGTTATCGCAATACAAAGTGGAAGCATGATGACTTTTACAATTGTGTTACTGACCAGCATGAGGAGGCACGGCAACAGGAAGTTTACCAGGTCCCACAGCAGTGCGGAAAACCAGAAGTTTGACAGGTAGACGCCGCTGACCTTCTGCACGTGCTTAGACTTAATGGCCGACTCTGTGACAAGCAGCAGCGCAAAAGTGCTGGACAAGGAGGCCATCCCATACATCAGATTGATGGCGATGATGAAGCCTGTCTTTCCCCTACAGAAAGCAGAGTGTGGCTGTTACTTCCTAATTAAAAAAAATATTTACTTTAATATAACTGTGGAGGGGGGCGTGGCCTGCGGGCCTGCAGCGAGGCGGGGTGTGCCAGGACCGGCCTCGAAGTCAGGGACAGGTGCCTAGATGGCCCACCTGGGCCTTGTTATCTAATCACCTGTCGCTCTGTATAAGCAGCAACCGGGAGGAGAGACGTTGTTGGAGCTGGGGGAGAGCGAGAGCACGAGGAACATTCACAAAAAGACGATTGCTGAAAAGCATTAAGAGACTTGTTTGGGAAAAATAAAACCGTCTTGTAACAATGAAATGGGCTCGCCTGGAAATGCTTGGTGGTCTGGAGCAGTGGTTCTCAACCTTTTTTCAGTGATGTACCCCCTGTGAACATTTTTTTAATTCAAGTACCCCCTAATCAGAGCAAAGCATTTTTGGTTGAAAAAAAGAGATAAAAGTGTAAAATACAGCACTATGTCATCAGTTTCAGATTTATTAAATTGTATAACAGTGCAAAATATTGCTCATTTGTTGTGGTCTTTCTTGAACTATTTGGGAAAAAATATATACAAATAACTAAAAACTTGTTGGAAAATAAACAAGTGATTCAATTATAAATAAAGATTTCTACACATAGAAGTAATCATCGACTTAAAGTGCCCTCTTTGGGGATTGTAATAGAGATCCATCTGGATTCAGGAACTTAATTCTAAACATTTCTTCACAAAAAAAGAAATCTTTAACATCAATATTCATGGAACATGTCCACAAAAAATCTAGCTGTCAACACTGAATATTGCATTGTTGCATATTTTTTTCACAGTTCTTTTTGACAGACATTTTAGTGAGGGTCAAACCATCATGGCATGGGGGAAACTCTGGGTTTATGGTAATGAATGGAATAGCCTACTTGATTTGATGTTCAGTTTATGAACTTACATTCATATTTTGTTGAAGTATTATTCAATAAATATATTTATAAAGGATTTTTGAATTGTTGCTATTTTTAGAATATTTAAAAAAAATCTCACGTACCCCTTGGCATACCTTCAAGTACCTCCAGGGGTACGCGTACCCCCATTTGAGAACCACTGGTCTGGAGGACCCACTGGAAGGCAACTTCCACAATTTGGCGCCCAACATGGCCGGACCACCTGAGGCGGAAGAAGCCGACTCCCTGACAGCTCTTGCGAGCGTGCTCGCGGCGGTGACAGAGGCAAATTGTGGAAGTTGCCTTCCGTGGGTCCTCCAGACCACCAAGCATTTCCAGGCGAGCCCGTTTCATTGTTACAAGACGGTTTTATTTTTCCCAAACAAGTCTCTTAATGCTTTTCAGCAATCGTCTTTTTGTGAATGTTCCTCGTGCTCTCGCTCTCCCCCAGCTCCAACAACGTCTCTCCTCCCGGTTGCTGCTTATACAGAGCGACAGGTGATTAGATAGTAGATCTAGATGATCTAGATGGCCTACCTACCAGGTAGGCCATCTACGCACCTGTCGCTGACTTTGAGGCCGGTCCTGGCACACCCCGCCTCGCTGCAGGCCCGCAGGCCACTCCCCCCCTCCACAATAACATGTACATTTTAACATGAATAATGACTTGGAGGACATGAGAAAGCGAAAATGAAAATGTACCTCTCTTTGACCTCTAGGTTGATTTATTAACACAGCAGCACCATAACCAATAGCGATGAGGAGCAAACTGCTTCGCCAGCATTAATACTGCTGATGAGTTCATTGTAAACAACAGTATGGCAAGTATAACACACAACTTTCACACCAACCGCTGAGTAGTGAAACCATTAAAGTGAATGTATGGGTCGATAAAACTGCAAGATGCTGACCCCCTCATTATACTTCAAAATCAGTGTCTGCTATCTTGTGGATTTAATTAAAAAACAAAAACAACTTGGACTGACTGGCAAGAACACCAAGGCCGCGGAACAAGAGACACGCGGCAGGCTTACACACACACATGCATCCACAAAAAAATATACGCCACACACATACCCCACACCCCCATCCAACGCCCTTGACGCGAATACCTTAGGAGTGATGGTAGGCTAGGCAGCGCCTGAAGAGCTGCAGCCTGCCACCGTAGCCCCCACTCCCTCCCCTCTGTTGCAAGTCTCGAGATGGATGTTGTAATATGTATATGTGCACTGCAAAAACTGAAATCTAAGTAAGATTAAATATCTCAAATAAGGGTGATATTTGCTTATTTTCTGTCTGATAAGATAATTCTTCTCACTAAGCAGATTTTATGTTAGAGTGTTTTACTTATTTTAAGGGTTTTGGTCCTAAATGATCTCAGTAAGGTATTAGAGCTTGTTGCTGAGATTTGATGACCTATATTGAGTAAAACATGCTTGAAACTAGAATATCAACTGTTGCAAAGCTGTGTCATCAACACTCACAAGTATAAAACTACTTTTTAAAAATAATAATTTCTTATTTCAAGCATGAAAAAAAAAAATCATGACTTTGACACAATTGTGTCTCATAATTAAAACAGACGACGGCCAAACGGACTTTGCTGTTTTATTTTCAATGAAACAATAGAAAATACGTACTCATATAGTAGTACAGTTGGCACAGTACAGTAAACTGACAGTTAATATTTAAACATTTAACATGTGACATTTCTAACAATTTTGAACAGAAATAGTTCATGCATATTTAGATAAATTCTTCAAAATTACAATTAAAAAATTTTGGGCCAGGGGCCGGGCTGTATATATGCGCACTAATTGACTGAAAGAGCACGCAGTTGGCGCGATGATGTCATGTTATCGATGGAAAAATGCATTTTTAGACCATATGATTTGCCTGAGCGGCTAGGAGACCCCGAGAGTAACAAGCGGTTGCCTTGTTGCCTTTCCATTAAGAAAAATAAACTAGTTTTTAGTATAAGTTTGCTGGTTTCAAGAAATGTAATGCAGAGCGCATATCATTATGTCAAGATAATGGCACTAGCATTTACTTAATTTAAGAATATTTTTCAACATATTGAGCAAAAAGGTGTCTTTTTTTTCTACCAAGAAAAGTGCACTTGTTATTAGTGAGAATATTCTTATTTTAAGGTATTTTTGGGTTCATTGAAGTTAGCTAATTTTATTTGTTTTGGAAAGTCTTGACAAGCCAAATTTTCTTTGTTCTATTGGCAGATCATTTTGCTTAGTTCAAATAAAATACCCCTCATTTTTGTATTTCTTTTTTCTTGTTTTTGAACACTGACTTTTTGCAGTGTGCTTTGCTATGGAGGTTTTTTCCCACTCCTGGGACCCCTTAGGTCTAGATTGTATTTTTTTACTCATCCTCCCCCAGCGTTTTCCTTTTTCACCATCTTTTACGGGGGCGCCTTGTGGCGACCCATCAGCGTTCCTGTTGTGTAACCTTGTACACTGTTTGTTTGTCTAATCTTGAACGGGTTTGTGTTGAAAACAAAGCTTTGTTGTACTTGTGCAATGACAATAAAGACCTACCTACCTACCTACCTACAGCCGCAGCTGTTAATGCCAATGGTGTTCGACCCAGGGCAACTAGAGACCATAGTTACTAGAATAGAGGTGCTCAATGGACCTAATGGTGCAGTTTGCAGTGGATAGGTAGCAGCCTTAAGAGCCAATCATCATAACCTGGTTCAACCATGAAAGATTCGCCCCACTCACTGTATGTGCACGGCTAATAAGGACAACGCCAAGTTGCGAGGGCGAGGCGGCATCTCTTTTTAAATCCTAGCTCGACTGTGGGTGGTGACGGGTTGCCTGTGTGCGTCTCTGCAGGGCAGCCATAAACGCACATAATACCAATCAGCACAACAGCAGTTTTTTTTTGTTTTGTTTTTTTACAAAGTTTGGCTTTTTATTGTGACAATTGTAAGCATTTGGTGGTTGAATCTATTCTCTTGAACTGGTGGCATGTGTCAGCCGTTGGTGGTTTTTTTAAATTATTTGTCTTAAACACATTTAATATGAAGCCTGCTGCAAACTGCTATGTCCATTATAGTCTTTAAATGGAGGCAACCATGCCCCAAGAAAAAACAAAATATAAAACGTCTAAAGTTGAGTGCCTCTAAGGCAGTGGTTCTTAACCTGGGTTCGATCGAACCCTAGGGGTTCGGTGAGTCGGGCTCAGGGGTTCGGTGGAGGTCAAGACACACCCGACTCATCTTGTAAATAAAAACTTCTCCCTATCGGCGTATTACGGATACGGCAACAGCTGACTGATTTGCAAGTGTGTAATTTGTTGTGAGTTTATGCACTGTGTTGGTTTTGTTCTTTGAACAAGGTGATGTTCATGCACGGTTCATTTTGTGCACTAGTAATAAAACATGGTAACACTTTAGTATGGGGAACATATTCACCATTAATTAGTTGCTTATTAACATGCAAATTAGTAACATATTGGCTCTTAACTAGTCATTATTAAGTACTTATTGATGCCGTATTCGGCATGGCCTTATTCTAACCCTGGCCCTTACCCTCTAACCCTAACCCTCTAACCCTAACCCTCTTGCCCTAACCCTAACCAAAAAACTATAAATTAAGTCTTTGTTACTTAGAATATGTTCCCCATACTAAAGTGTTACCAAAAACATATAACTTTGTCTTGAATTTGAAAAAAAAACCATCATTTTATTTTTCACTAAAGAAGGGTTCGGTGAATGCGCATATGAAACTGGTGGGGTTCGGTACCTCCAACAAGGTTAAGAACCACTGCGGCATACAATTCCAAATTTTACCCAAATCTAAAGTCACGCAACATATTCAGCAAGCATTAAAAAGGACACTGGAACAGGATGCATTCTATTTTAGTTATGTTTATGTCTGTCTTCAAATAGTTGCAGATTCGACGATTGCTTGATGGAGTATGATTTGAGTACAAACCTCACAGTCAAATCGTCTGATATTATCCGTGGGAGGGAGGCGAGTTGATACATGCTAGGGCCCCGCGTACAGAAGGTGTTTGGAGGATTAATTGATTGTGTTCTCTATTTAGACAAGTGGTGTGTCCGTGGTGCTGCGCCAGAGCCGAGGACCTCACTATCTGCAGTTTAGCCTTTTTTTAGGTGGAAAAAGTTGCATATTGGATGTTTGTTTTGTTCAATTTATTGAAAGGCTGTAGTCCATTTAAAAGTACCTTTAATTAACTTGGATGGATGGATGGATGGATATTCACATATACAGTCGTGGTCAAAAGTGTACATACACTTGTAAAGAACATAATGTCATGGCTGTCTTGAGTTTCCAATCATTTCTACAACTCTTATTTTTTTGTGATAGAGTGATTGGAGCACATACTTGTTGGTCACAAAAAACATTCATGAAGTTTGGTTTTTTTATTAATTTTATTATGGGTCTACTGAAAATGTGACCAAATCTGCTGGGTCAAAAGTGTACATACAGCAATGTTAATATTTGCTTACATGTCCCTTGGCAAGTTTCACTGCAATAAGGCGCTTTTGGTAGCCATCCACAAGCTTCTGGTTTAATTTTTGACCACTCCTCTTTAAAATTGGTGCAGTTCAGCTAAATTTCTTGGTTTTTTGACATGGACTTGTTTCTTCAGCATTGTCCAAACGTTTAAGTCAGGACTTTGGGAAGGCCATTCCAAAACCTTAATTGTAGCCTGATTTAGCCATTCCTTTACCACTTTTGACGTGTGTTTGGGGTAGGGATGTCCGATAATGGCTTTTTGCCGATATCCGATATTCCGCTATTGTCCAACTCTTTAATTACAGATACCGATATCAACCGATACCGATATCAACCAATACCGATATATACAGTTGTTGAATTAACACATTATTATGCCTAATTTGGACAACCAGGTATGGTGAAGATAAGGTCCTTTTTTTTAAAAAAATTAATAAAATAAAATAAGATAAATAAATTAAAAACATTTTCTTGAATAAAAAAGAAAGTAAAACAATATAAAAACAGTTACATAGAAACTAGTAATTAATGAAAATGAGTAAAATTAACTGTTAAAGTTTAGTACTATCAGTGGACCAGCAGCACGCACAATCATGTGTGCTTACGGACTGTATCCCTTGCAGACTGTATTGACTGTATAGGAACCAGAATATTAATAACAGAAAGAAACAACCCTTTTGTGTGAATGAGTGTAAATGGGGGAGGGAGGTTTTTTGGGTTGGTGCACTAATTGTAAGTGTATCTTGTGTTGTTTATGTTGATTTAATAAAAAAAATTAAATACAATAAAAAATTAAAAAATAACGATACAGATAATAAAAAAAACGATACAGATGATTTCCGATATTACATTTTAAAGCATTTATCGGCCGATATTATCGGACATCTCTAGTTTGGGGTCATTGTCCTGTTGGAACACCCAAATGCGCCCAAGACCCAACCTCCGGGCTGATGATTTTAGGTTGTCCTGAAGAATTTGGAAGTAATCCTCCTCTTTCATTGTCCCATTTACTCTCTGTAAAGCACCAGTTCCATTGGCAGCAAAACGGGCCCCGAGCATAATACTACCTCCACCATGCTTGACGGTAGGTATGGTGTTCCTGGGATTAAAGGCCTCACCTTTTCTCCTCCAAACATATTGCTGGGTTCTGTGGCCAAACAGCTAAATTTTTGTTTAATCTGACCTCACATGAACAAAGATTAGACCTTCTGGAGGAAAGTTATGTGGTCAGATGAAAAAAAAATTCCGCAGATTTGGTCACATTCTCAGTAGACCCATAATAAATTCATAAAAGAACCAAATTTCATGAACGTTTTTTGTGACAAACAAGTATGTGCTCCAATCACTCTATCACAAAAAAATAAGAGTTGTAGAAATTATTGGAAACTCAAGACAGCCATGACATTATGTTCTTTACAAGTGTATGTAAACTTTTGACCACGACTGTATATGCTATGTTACTGACACCTAGTGACAAGTAAGTATACAGTACTACGTATCATCACAATATGTTTACTTCTCCGTGGTCGACGTTTTACTTACTCTCTAAGCTGACCCTGGGCGACCTCCGACAAGTTGCGTGGCATCGGGTAGTTTCCTGTGTGGATGGAAGCGTTTGGCCCGGCGAGAAGCTTAAATAGAGCATTGTCCACCATCATGAGAGCCGTGGCAGGCGTATGGTAGCCCTCGTTGTTGAAGTAGCCCGTCGCTTCTGCAAACAGGTTGCTGCTGCCACGGAAAGCGGCGCCCACCACGCAGCGCTCGTTAAAACTTCCGCCCTCTTCCTCGGCCTGAGTTAGGATGTAGTCAGTAAAGTCTGAAAAGAGGAGGAGGAAGGGTTTAAGAGCCAGAAACACACACGTAAGCTACAGTGCATCCGTAAAGTATTCACATCGCATCACTTTTTACACATTTAACTGTTTTACAGCTTTATTCTACAATGGAATAAATTCACTTTTGTCCTCAAAATTCTAGAGACAATTCCCCTAATGACAATGTGAAAATGTTTTTTTTTTTGCAAATGTATTAAAAATGAAAAAATGTATGCCAATATTGCAGATACATGTAATCGATGTCATGCAAACATGACACACATGTTTCTGGTCCTGCCCCTGACTGAAAGCCAACTGGATTAATATTTTTAAACATCTTGCAGATGCAGTACATTTCAAATTGTGCAGAATTGGCTATTTTCATAATTCCACCAAACTACCAAAAAATTAAGCAGACTTTTAGGGATAGTATCGCCTTTGCATCATTAACAGCTCGCACAAGGATTTTATTAGAGTGCAAATCACAGTTTGCCCCCAAGGCCTCCCTATGGCTTAAGGACCTCATGTTTTTCTTATATTTAGAGAAAATTAAATATCATCTGAGGGGTACACCAAAACAATTTGACCTGACCTGGGGCTGCATAATTAGTTACATAGCTAACTTAAAGACACTATAGGATGAATGTGACACTCACTGTTGACGATGAACCTTTCCACTTACCTCAACTCTTTTTTTGTTGTTGTTGTTTTTATTCAGTGATACTTCTCTGTATGTTTGTAATTTTTTATTTATTTTTGTTGTTACCTTTTTTTTTCCTTTTAGTCAGTTAGTGTGATTCTCTATCTGCTTGTGGTGAAGAGGAAGGCAGTACTTTGCTACCCACTGTGACTGAAATGTAGGACGGGGGATAGGAGTGGATGTTATTATTTTACTTGTATTTATTTTATTATTATTTTTATTTTTGTAATTTTTTGGGGGTGGAGGGAACAAAAAAAACTGTTTGTTTTCTAAGTACCTGTATTATTTTCATCCATCCATCCATCCATTTTCTACCGCTTATTCCCTTCGGGGTCGCGGGGGGCGCTGGAGCCTATCTCAGCTACAATCGGGCGGAAGGCGGGGTACACCCTGGACAAGTCGCCAGGGTGTACTGTATTATTTTCATTCGTTTTTTATTTATCTCCTTCATTGATGTGCATTTTTGATCAATAGACAATTAAACTCTAACAACAAAATACATATTTACCACATATGTTTGAGAAGGAACAGTATGAAGAAAATCTTATATTTCCTGCCCCCCTTTAACATAAGTAGTTAATGGATAACCCAGATTCACAAGCATACAAATACATCCAAATATAATGAAAACAAACAAAAAACACAAAAAAAACAACAGGTGCAAAAACTTAATGAAGTACAAACCGAACAAAAAATAATATACACCTCACGGGATCATACAAAACCAGACAAAAAATAAGTTAAATAATAAATATAAAGCAAAATGCAAAATGTAATTATGATTTCTATATCAAATGAATAAAAAAAATTTTTTTTAATTTTAATGAAAAAAATCACATGTACATAAGTATTCACAGCCTTTGCTCAATACAGAGTCATCCTGGATGAAAAACAACGCTTCTCATCCAATCTGATGCAGCTTGAGAGATGCTGCAAAGAGGAATGGGCAAAACTGACAAAAGATAGGTGTGCCAAGCTTGTGGCATCGCATTCAAAGAGACTTGAGGACAAAAATGTATTTATAACATTTTTGAAAAAGGCTGTAACGTAAAGATGTGGAAAAAGTAAAGCGTTGTGAATAGCTTCCGGATGCATCATAGGTTATGTTATTTTTCACACCTACCTGTGATGTTAACAAGCTGGCTGAGCTGTCCGAGGAGCTGCGAACTGTACACGCTGGCGATGTCGGAGGCCAGGGAGCCGGCCTTCGTTTGCAAAGCGACTGGGACCCGAGTTGGACCGTAACGACTGAGCTCTAGGCCCAGCTGAGGAGCAGTCTTGTGATCGGGCAAGGTGCGTGCCACCACTAACGCCACAACGATAAAGACCAAAGGAATGAGAAACTGGGCCACCATCACCTTCCAGTTTCTCCAGCTGTACAGCGCCCTCTTCAGGAACATGGCGTAAAACTGCTGCAGGTAAAGTCTGACCTGATGTGAGAAAGTGAAAGAAAATAAGCAAGATTGCAGAAAAAAAAAGTCTCATTCTGATCTCACCCCTGTGTTCAGTTTGATGTTGGAGCAGTCCTCGGAGATGAGCGTGCCGCTGTCGGTGAAGTCTGTGATGTCGGTCATGCCGCTGATGCTGCTGGCGTCATCTGTTGTCCAGTCGTGCGAGCGCCTCTCGTGTTGGTACTGCAGGGCAGGCAGTTGGATTGCCTGGATGTCCAAACTTGAATCCACCAGTTTTCCCACTCTGAACACAACCAGATACCACATTCACATTCATAAAGATAGAGTACTGTCTATCTATATGTGATGTTTGATGTATTGCCACTGAATGGGAACCAGTCGAAACTTTGCACACACTTGCTCATGCTATTGAATCAGAATAGAGATGTTGTGATTAGAGATGTCCGATAATATCGGACTACCGATATTATCGGCCGATAAATGCTTTAAAATGTAATATCGGAAATTATCGGTATCGGTTTCAAAATTATCGGTATCAGTTTCAAAAAGTAAAATTTATGACTTTTTAAAACGCCGCTGTATACACGGACTTAAGGAGAAGTACAGAGCGCCAATAAACCTTAAAGGCACTGCCTTTGCGTGCCTGCCCAGTCACATAATATATCTACGGCGTTTCACCTACACAAGTGAATGCAAGGCATACTTGCTCAACAGCCATACAGGTCACACTGAGGGTGAGCGTAAAAACAACTTTAACACTGTTACAAATATGCGCCACAATCTGAACCCACACCAAACAAGAAAGACAAACACATTTCGGGAGAACATCCGCACCGTAACACAACATAAACACAACAGAACAAATACCCAGAACCCCTTGCAGCACTAATTCTTCCAGGACGCTACAATATACACCCCCGCTACCCCCTACCCCCCCCACCCCCCCCACATACACACCTCAACCCCGCCCCCCCCTAACCCCGCCCACCTCAACCTCCTCATGCTCTCTCAGGGAGAGCATGTCCCAAATTCCAAGCTGCTGTTTTGAGGCATGTTAAAACAAATAATGCACTTTGTGACTTAAATAATAAATATGGCAGTGCCATTTTGGCATTTTTTTCCCATAACTTGAGTTGATTTATTTTGGAAAACCTTGTTACATTGTTTAATGCATCCAGCGGGGCATCACAACAAAATTAGGCATAATAATGTGTTAATTCCACGACTGTATATTTCGTTATCGGTTGATATCGGAATCGGTAATTAAGAGTTGGACAATATCGGAATATCGGATATCGGCAAAAAAGCCATTATCGGACATCTCTAGTTGTGATCAAGGATTTATGCTGCATATTCCGATACCAATCACCCCTGAGTGAGATCGGCCGATACCAATACCGATCACATGTATTAACTGTACATTTTTCTATTTGTTTATTATGAGTGCTGTTGACAATTTAACAAAATCAGCATATTTCAACTAGTTTCTCTAATCCCTTTTCTTAAATACAATGTTTTGTGCGGGATCAAAAACGACTATCTATTCATTCAATTAAATCAGTTTGGCCCTCAAAATCCGCCTCTCTTGTCCCCCAAGGGCTTATTCTCCCAGTGTGTAAACTTTAACGAAAACAAGAAAAAATGGTTATGAAAAATTAAAAATATCGATCTCATCAGTCGAGTACGGGGGTCAGCAACCCGCGGCTCTTGAGCGCCGCCCTAGTGGCTCTCTGGAGCTTTTTCAAGGATGAGCGAAAATGGAAAAAGATGAAAAAAAAATATATCTTTTGTTTTAATATGGTTTCTGTCGGCAGACAAACATTACACAAACCTTCTTAATTGTTAGAAATCCCGCTGTTTTTATTAAACATACTTCACTAATGAGAGTATTTGGCGAGCGCAGTTTTGTCCTATTAATTTCAGCGATCCTTGAACTCACCGTAGTTTGTTTACATGTACTACTTTCTCCGATGTTGCCACAGAAAGACGTGCTTTATGCCACTTATTCTTTGTCTCATTTTGTCCACCAAACTTTGTATGCTGTGCGTGAAAGCACAAAGGTGAGCTTTGTTGATGTTATGGACTTGTTGGAGCGTTAATCAGGCATATTTGGTCAATGCATGACTGCAAGCTAATCAATGCTAACATGCTGTGTCAACATTCCTTTAACTTGGACACACACATCCATACCCTTGGCCATTCTGAGCCAGTCATTTCCAGAAGTTATCTCATCCTGTGAGAAGCCTCCATTTTACTAACGATTTCCAATGTTGCAAAAATGTGTAGAAGACGGCGTGGCGAAGTTGGTAGAGTGGCCGTGCCAGCAATCGGAAGGTTGCTGGTTACTGGGGTTCAATCCCCACCTTCTACCATCCTAGTCACGTCCGTTGTGTCCTTGGGCAAGACACTTCACCCTTGCTCCTGATGGCTGCTGGTTAGCGCCTTGCATGGCAGCTCCCGCCATCAGTGTGTGAATGTGCGTGTGAATGGGTGAATGTGGAAATACTGTCAAAGCGCTTTGAGTACCTTGAAGGTAGAAAAGCGCTATACAAGTATAACCCATTTATTTATTTATAAAATACAACATTTCTGTCAACGAAGATTGGCGTCAGCCTTTGATAGTAGGCTAATACAGCTAATATAGACACTTAAATCATGTGTTGCCTTCATTAGAACACTTAAACGCTTAAATTTTTTTGCGGCTCCAGACAGATTTTTTTGGGGTATTTTTGGTCAAATATGGCTCTTTCAACATTTTGGGATGCTGACCCCTGGTCTAGTATCATATACTGATATTACCAATTCATGTATTGATACGCCCTGTTACGTGTCGTGTACTTCTGACAGTGACAATGCTGACACACCAACAGTTGCTGTTATATTATCCTCTCTCGACTCTTATTAATCTACTTGTTAATTTCTCGTTTGTATCTACTTACTTTTTGCTGTAACGCTGTTCCATCTAGACTAGAATGTTTACAAAGACTTAGGCTTAGCTATTAGCATGTGTTCCCCTGCTTGTTCTTGGTGTGTTTAGCCTTGTCCTCCAGTGGTAATACTACTTGATAATGATACTTAAGATAATAAGAAATGCAGTTTATTTGCCATAATGGGGCTGATTATTATTATTATTATTATTATTATAGGGGAGCATCTTTACACTGTGTATGGAGACACATAATTGGTTTCTCAGCTTGACTTGCAGATAATAAGGCCAGTAAGGGTAAACATTCTCAGCAGCAGCAATTACGCTGGCACCGAGCGCTTGCTGAAGCAGCATGCATTCTAAGCAGACCAAGGGGAAACATCCAACCTTGTTGCCATAGATACCCACAGACACTACTGGGGAAGATTGACTGCACGGCAAGCAGCGAGAAATAAAACCACGACATGTGCGTTAAACACAACAGGAAACTGTGCTAGAATGAAATGGTGCAACTGTTTGAATAAATTGAAAATGTGTAAAAAATTTAGAGGCTACTTTTAAATTCCAACCTGAGAAAGACCTCCTCCATAGTGGTGACTGATGCTCCATAGCTGGCGATGCCCAGCTCCTCTCTGTTCATCTCCAGCTCAGCAAACAGAAGCTCGAACCTGACAGGCAAACAAAGTTTATAAAGTGCATCAAGTAAATAATGATGATATATCATAAAGGAACACCACATGTGTTATAGCAACCAACCTGTTAGTGCTTTCTTTTGGGAGGATGTAAGACAACTCTGCCCCCGCGCTGCTCTCCATCGTGGCATTAGGAACATACAGGTGAACAAGGCGTGTGATCTCGGAGACATTACAGAGAGCCTCCTTTACTATCACCATGTGGTAGCCAGCACCTGGTGAGCAAAGCCATACTTAATAATCATAAATAATTACACATTTGAACACATTTGTTTTTACTACCAGCAATTAGCAGCATTTATTACAGCAGGGGTCACCAACCTTTTTGAAACCAAGAGCTACTTCTTGGGTACTGATTAATGCAAAGGGCTACCAGTTTGATACACACTTAAATAAATTGCCAGAAATAGCCAATTTCCTCAATTTACCTTTAACTCTATGTTATTATTAATAATTAATGATATTTATCTTTGTGGAAACACTGATCATCTTAATGATTTCTCACAATAAATATATATAGAAACAGATAAATATCAATATGCAACACTTTATGCACATTTTTTAAATTGAACATTTTCAAATGATCACTTCTAAGACAGTCTTGGGAAATCACAATATCCCATTTTAACTAGCTAGCCACTAACATTTTTTAACAAATATTCATATTTACTTTGCACCATGTTTGTACAAATAATAACTCATGTAAAATACAAAAGTCAACTCTCAAATTTTTAAATAAATCATGTCACACTTTGAACTGGACACCAAATCTGTTATCTGTTTCTTTGTAAGTTAGTGAAGACCAAGTCTTTAAAATATTTTCTTGGATTTTCAAATTCTATTTGAGTTTTGTCTCTCTTAGAACTAAAAATGTCGAGCAAAGCGAGACCAGCTTGCTAGTAAATAAATACAATTTAAAAAATAGAGGCAGCTCACTGGAAAGTGCTGCTATTTGAGATATTTTTAGAACAGGCCAGCGGGCTACTCATCTGGTCCTTACGGGCTACCTGGTGCCCGCGGGCACCGCGTTGGTGACCCCTGCATTACAGTATTTCCTTAAATAGTGTAATATACCTAAAATGACCACTGCATTTATAGTTCACACCAATGAATAGATCAAGGGTATAACATTTGTTTTCGTTAAGTTATGGCTGCCCCAGACGGCCGTTTTTAACAATGAATAAATAAATGAATAGAAATGTTTAAGGATTCGCCTCATGATATTACTACACAATTGCTTAAGCTTTCGATTACCATAGATTTTTTTTTTACGTACACTGAAAACAACGCATCTGTAAAATATGTAAAAATTATATTTTACTGTTAAAAAACAGTGGTATTATTTTTTTCTATTTACAATCACACACCGTGAAAACAACAACCATAGATTTTGTGGTAAAAAAACTCGCAGCGCAGAAGCCAGAACTCAAGATACAATTAAGAAATTAATTAAAAGATTTTATGGAATAAAGAGATAAATGAAGATCATACTAGAAATGCTAATTAGGCATTTGTTCGGAAATGGATGATCGACTTAAACATTTCAAATGAAAGAGATGTATCATGGAATGATATTTGGAAAAATGGCAATAAGCCCTTTAGAAGCATTAAAAATCTTGAAAAGATTGTATTTTACATCTTCTCAACTGTTTAAAATTGGTGCAGTAGATAGCAAATTATGTATGAAGTGTCGGGCAGCTGAGGGAACTCTTGTTAATTTATTGTGGGAATGTCAGAATGTCAGAGAATAAAAGAGTTATGGTTGAAAACAACAAAAGAAGCAATCACATTCCTAAATATACTGTAAACATCCCAATGGCACGGCAAACTTGTATTCTTGGTGATCTGCATCAACTTAGTAATGTGTCATCAAAGAGTAAAATTGCATTTCAAGCTCAGCTTCTTCCTACTCCTTTTCGGACGTGCTGTAATGAAACAACTGGAAATATGTGATGCATTAATTTGTATCGTATGCATGTTCGAAATAAACTGAAACTGAACTGAACTGAACAGGCAGCAACACAGGTAAATTACCTGTGTTTAACACCATGCGAAAAGGAATATGGTCTGTAGTAGCCAGATCATAATCAATTGTCATCATCTCAATTGAGTCATTACTGTACAGTATAAGGAAAAACTGTAACACTGTTTTGTTTTTTTAATTACAATTGTAGTGACTGAGCTACCAGATTTTTAAAGGGACAAGCAGTACAAAATGGATGGATGGATACTGTAAATTAAAAAACAGTACCACAGTTTTTCACCGTAAAATCTTTAAAGTGTACGCTTTGATGTGTAATGTGCTTTGAAACATCCGTCCATCCCATCCATTTTCTACCGCTTGTCCCTTACGGGGTCGCGGGGCGTGCTGGAGCCTATCCCAGCTACACCATGGACAAGTCAAAACATATTTTGACAAAAAAAAATTGGAATGAATGATGATATAGTATTTGATGCATTATTAGATAATATTAAAGTTTTAAATAATAATAATAATAAAAATAATAGATTTTATTTGTAAAAAGCACTTTACATTGAGTAAACAACCTCAAAGTGCTACAGTGTATTAAAAAAAATAAAATAAAAAGATTAAAAAAATATATATATATATATATATATATATATATATATATATATATATATATATATATATATATATATATATATATATATATATATATATATATATATATATATATATATGCAATTGCATATACATGTAGTTTTCTGTGAAAAAGGAAATAATGACTACATTTAGTGAGAAAAGATAAAGTACTTAATGCATACTATTTCCAGGCTTTCGCGGGCCATATAAAATGATGTGGTGGGCTGGATTTGGCCCAAGTACATCTGCAAAGCAGTTTGAAGAGGAACAAAAATAATGATGCACAAATTAAGGCCTCACATCTCAAACGCTTTATCCCTAAAAGTGGCCTAGTGGTTAGAGTGTCCGTCCTGAGATCGGTAGGTTGTGAGTTCAAACCCCGGCCGAGTCATACCAAAGACTATAAAAATGTGACCCATTACCATCCTGCTTGGCATCAAGGGTTGGAATTGGGGGTTAAATCACCAAAAATCAAGGGTGATGGGTCAAATGCAGAGAATAATTTCGCCACACCTAGTGTGTGTGTGACAATCATTGGTACTTTACTTTACTTTACAAACCCCGTTTCCATATGAGTTGGGAAATTGTGGTAAATGTAAATATAAACGAAATACAATGATTTGCAAATCATTTTCAACCCATGTTCAGTTGAATATGCTACAAAGACAACATATTTGATGTGCAAACTGATAAACATTTTTTTTTTTTGCAAATAATCATTAACTTTAGAATTTGATGCCAGCAACACGTGACAAAGAAGTTGGGAAAGGTGGCAATAAATACTGATAAAGTTGAGGAATGCTCATCAAACACTTATTTGGAACATCCCACAGGTGAACAGGCAAATTGGGAACAGGTGGGTGCCATGATTGGGTAAAAAAGTAGATTCCATGAAATGCTCAGTCATTCACAAAAAAGGATGGGGCGAGGGTCACCACTTTGTCAACAAATGCGTGAGCAAATTGTTGAACAGTTTAAGAAAAACCTTTCTCAACCAGCTATTGCAAGGAATTTAGGGATTTCACCATCTACGGTCTGTAATATCATCAAAGGGTTCAGAGAATCTGGAGAAATCACTGCACGTAAGCAGCTAAGCCCGTGACATTCGATCCCTCAGGCTGTACTGCATCAACAAGTGACATCAGTGTGTAAATGATATCACCACATGGGCTCAGGAACACTTCAGAAAACCACTGTCAGTAACTACAGTTGGTCGCTACATCTGTAAGTGCAAGTTAAAACTCTACTATGCAAAGCCAAAGCCATTTATTAACAACACCCAGAAACGCAGCCGGCTTCACTGGGCCCGAGCTCATCTAAGATGGACTGATGCAAAGTGGAAAAGTCCACATTTCAAATTTTGTTGGTCGCTACATCTGTAAGTGCAACTCTCCTATGCAAGGCGAAAACTGTTTATCAACAACACCCAGAATGACATGGGTAACTTACACATCTGTGAAGGCGCCATTAATGCTGAAAGGTACATACAGGTTTTGGAGCAACATATGTTGCCATCCAAGCAACGTTACCATGGACGCCCCTGCTTATTTCAGCAAGACAATGCCAAGCCACGTGTTACATCAACGTGGCTTCATAGTAAAAGAGTGCGGGTACTAGACTGGCCTGCCTGTAGTCCAGACCTGTCTCCCATTGAAAATGTGTGGCGCATTATGAAGCCTAAAATACCACAACGGAGACCCCCGGACTGTTGAACAACTTAAGCTGTACATCAAGCAAGAATGGGAAAGAATTCCACCTGAGAAGCTTAAAAAATGTGTCTCCTCAGTTCCCAAACGTTTACTGAGTGTTGTTAAAAGGAAAGGCCATGTAACACAGTGGTGAACATGCCCTTTCCCAACTACTTTGGCACGTGTTGCAGCCATGAAATTCTAAGTTAATTATTATTTGCAAAAAAAAAATAGAGTGTATGAGTTTGAACAACAAATATCTTGTCTTTGTAGTGCATTCAATTGAATATGGGTTGAAAAGGATTTGCAAAGCATTGTATTCCATTTATATTTACATCTAACACAATTTCCCAACTCATATGGAAACAGGGTTTGTACTTTACAGTTAAGTTAATTACTCCCCCCAGTCAATATGAATAATTAGAAACTTAGAATTAAAAAGATTATGTATAAATAAATGCCTTTGCATCAAAAGGCCTCATCCATAACAGATAAGACTTTATTGGCAGAAGAAACATTAGATATTGTTCTGGTTTTAAAAGAGCCATATCATTTTTATTTGCGTCACGCTAGTACATTTCCTGTGTAGACACTTCTATGTCAAATATCAGGACATATTCAGAACAAAGCAAGCCTCATATTGTGATATCAAATTATATTGTGCTCTCACCATATTTGTTCTTCAGGAAAAGTGGCGACCCGCAGCACTGCAGCTCTCCTCCGGCCATGATGGCGATGCGGTCTCCGAGCAGATCGGCCTCGTCCATGAAGTGTGTTGTGAGCAGGATGGTGCGACTGCTTTTCTCACCCTGCAGAAGATCCCACGTGGCGCGTCTCGCCGATGGATCCATGCCTGATGTGGGCTCGTCTAACATCACCACCTTGATTAAAAAGAGGCATAATGAATGGAAGGGAAAAAAGAAAGTTGTGATTATTAAGATCCTAACCTTGGAGTCTCCAATGAGGGCGATGCCAATGGAGAGTTTTCTCTTCATGCCACCTGACAAAGTCTTAGAGCGAGCGTTCCGCTTGTCTTCAAGGTGAAGTATGCGAATAATTCTGTCCACCTCCTCTGCAATCTTCTCTTTGGAGTAACCTTTTAGCTGTATTTAAGAAAGATATGCACAATTTTATCCCAGCATTTAAGCCTGCTTGATGAGGATGTCACAGCCTTGTGTGGTACCTGTCCATAGAAAAGCAGGTGCTCTCTCACGGTCAGATTATCAAACAGAACGTCGTGCTGGGGGCAGAGTCCAAGACTGCGTCGGATCAGCGCCATGTCCTGGCAGATGTCGTAACCGTTGATGTAGGCCCTCCCACTCGTTGGTGGAAACAGGCCTGAGGAGACAAAGGAGGCTGAGTAACTGTCATTCTGCTGCAGTGATTCTGATTGATTTTATCCTAAACATATGTTATTCTGTTTGGAGTTATTTGAAATGGGGTAAATAACTGTTACACATGTTGTGTTTTACCGTCTTTTCCGGGCTATAGAGCCGCACCCATCTAACCAAATTATAATTTCTACATATACTGGACGCAAAAGTCTGTAAGCCGCAAGTCTTCTTCTTCGGCGCACAGCGGTTTGGCCATTCGGAGCCCGTTTGGGATGGTGGATTTCCATTCCGTTTACTTTCTCGATGGCAAGGGCGATCATCTTCAGCTTTATGGCTGCTTCTTGTGCATTCCGTCGTTTGTTCTTCGTGACAAAGGTGAGTTCATAACGCACTAAATGGCTGACTGAATGATTGTATGAGTAAGTTTGATTAAGTGTGAACAATTCCATTGTTCCACCATGACACCTTCTGAAATTTCACTGGTCTGATGTGACGAGCAGGCCTGGAATTTCATAATTTTCGAGGCAAGCGGTGTCGTCAACATTTTGAGGGCACAAAGGCCAAATGTCAGGGCAGGAAGGCCATCAAATTAAACAATGATTTTAAGTCCACAGTCATAATGAATGTAGTTGTATTGTTAAGGATGATTACATTTTTATTATGCATTACTTTCAAATAAATAAAGGAAGATGTTTATTTTACAGAATTTTTAATTTCTTAATCATTTCTTTCTTTTGGCCACAATGACGATAACATGTTGGAGCTGTATAATATTAGGTGCATGGCCGGGAGTGTTTTCTTTATGTGATTTTTATTCACGTTAAACTAGCGTGGTTGATTGGGTTAGCCTTGCGTGGCTAAATATGAACAGTGTGTTACATATAATATGTTGAGAGTTTATGACTTCTTATACTTTCACAAATGTATCAAACTTTCTTACTTTAGCTTAGCTCAGTGCTTCTCAAATATTTTCTGCTATGCCCCTTCTAGGTAGAAGAAATATTTTGCGCCCCCCCACTCTCCACCATGACTATCCATCCCATCCACACTGCAAAAAGTCAGTGTTCAAAAACAAGAAAAAAACAAACAAAATTAGGGGTATTTTACTTGAACTAAGTAAAATATAATAACAAAATCATCTGCCAATAGAACAAGAAAATTTGGCTTGTGAAGACTTTCCAAAACAAGTAAAATTAGCTAACCTCAATGAACCCAAAAACACCTTAAAGTAAGTATATTCTCACTAATAACAAGTGCACTTTTCTTGGTAGAAAAAAAAAAATTAGATCTTTTTGCTCAATATGTTGAAAATTATTCTTAAATAAGTAAATGCTAGTGCCATTATCTTGACATAATACTAGAGCATAAAAAAAATGTTATTTTTTTAACATTTAGAAAGCACTCTTGACATGAAATAACACCCTAATAGTCACCTCGACAAACCGCAAACTTCAAAGCCGGATGTGGAGAGGAACGACTCTTTTTGCAATATTTACTAGGGTGCAGTGTGTTATCAGAGGAATTTTAAAGACCGAAATGGGGCCACAAACAAAATCTGGTTCGGGCCAAGAAAAGCATAAGCTGAGAAAAAAGTAACAGTTTATAGTCCGGAAATATCGGTAAAAACTGCAGTAAAGATTGTGGTGAAGCATCATTTTCTAATATACTGTGGGAGCACACAGACAATGGAGTTTCTATTGACTCTGAATAAAATACATTGTGTGTCATAATAAAGATGGCCCACCTGTCAACATGGACAGTGTGGTGGTCTTCCCAGCACCGTTGTGTCCTAACAGCACCGTGATCTGCCCCTCAAACATGTTCAGCGTGAGATCTCGCACAGCTTGACGGCTTTTGTTGCCCACTCTGAACTCCTGTCAAACAAAAGATAGCAGAATATTCACAACCGTTCCACTGCGTCACATGTGCTTCCTGTGCCTGACCTTGGCGAGGTGTTTAATCTTGACCCCGGAGACTATCCCGCTCGGCTCCTCCTCTATAAACTCCCCTTTGAGGGCCTTTTCTGCATCCTCTTCTTCCTCTTTCTCATTTAGCAGAGCCATGCGAGGGCTGCTGCACCAGTAGGAAGGCTGCGGATATAAAGACATTGAATTGTGTAGCAAAAGTCATTATCTCACACCCACAAAAATCAAAGTAATTAGAGGCATCGAGATAACACGTTATTACTCTATATTGTGTGTCTCGATCCATACCCAGTTAGTGGAGGTCCTGAAAATCGGTAATTTCATTAACTTTTATTTGACTTTCATTGCATCATATTGTATGTCAGCTGCTCTTACATACACTATATTGCCAAAAGTATTTGGCCACTCATCCAAATGAGCAGATTCAGGTGTCCTAATCACTTGGCCCGGCCACAGGTGTATAAAATCAAGCACTTAGGCATGGAGACTGTTTCTACAAACATTTGTGAAAGAATGTTTGCTCAGTGATTTCCAGCGTGGTACTGTCATAGGATGCCACCTGTGCAACAAATCCAGTCGTGTCGGCTTTATTATAAGAAAATGGAAGTGTTCGGGAACAACAACAACTCAGCCACAAAGTGTTAGGCCACGTAAACTGGCAGAGAGGGGTCAGCGGATGCTAAAGCGCATAGTGCAAAGAGGTCGCCGACGTTCCGCACAGTCAGTTGCTACAGAGCTCCAAACTTCATGTGACCTTCCAATTAGCCCACGTACAGTACGCGGAGAACTTAATTGAATGGGTTTCCATGGTCGAGCAGCTGCATCTAAGCCATACATCACCAAGTCCAATGCAAAGCGTGGGATGCAGTGGTGTGAAGCACGTCACCACTGGACTCTAGAGCAGTAGAGACGTGTTCTCTGGAGTGATGAATCATGCTTTTCCATCTGCCAATCTGATGGACGAGTCTGGGTTTGGAGGTTGCCAGGACAACGGTACATTTCGGACTGCATTGTGCCGAGTGTGAAATTTGGTGGAGGAGGAATTATGGTGTGGGGTTGTTTTTCAGGAGTTGGGTTTGGCCCCTTAGTTCAGTGAAAGGAACTTTGAATGCTCCAGGATACCAAAACATTTTGGACAATTCCATGCTCCCAACCTTGTGGGAACAGTTTGAAGCGGGCCCCTTCCTCTTCCAACATGACTGTGCACCAGTGCACAAAGCAAGGTCCATAAAGATGACAGAGTCTGGTGTGGATGAACTTGACTGGCTTGCACAGAGTCCTAATTTGAACCCGATAGAACACCTTTGGGATGAATTAGAATGGAGACTGAGAGCAACATCAGTGTGTGACCTCACCAATACGCTTTTGGAAGAATGGTCGAAAATTCCTATAAACACACTCCGCAACCTTGTGGACAGCCTTTCCAGAAGAGATGAAGCTGTAATAACTGCAAATGATGGACATCCTATTGAACCCTATGGGTTAGGAATGGAATGGCACTTCAAGTTCATATGTGAGTCAAAGCAGGTGGCCAAATACTATTGGCAATATAGTGTAGCTTATAATGATAAAACAGAGTGTCCCTGCATTGCATGTGTAAGGTTCAGTTTCAAAACTTACCAATACAAAGAAGTACGATGGTAGAGGCACGCCGTACTCTCCAGGAAAAACTGCCTCGATGTACCAGGCCACCATGCCGTAGAGTACGGCGTCAAAAAGCAACAAGCCCATCACCTGGGCCAGCGAGAAGTCATCATCCACCGTCACAGAATCGAACATGTTCGACCACTGAATCCCTGTGCCTGCAGATGAGAAAAACACATATGAAATATGTACTGAAATGGACAAAACTCTCTTCAGCAAGTCATACCTTTGCCTTCAAACATCCCTAAGAGCTGTGCTCCCATGGCCATGGCCACGTTGGAGATAAGGCAAGCCGACACCTTCTGGGCATGGCTGAGTAAGTCGTAGCGTGGCCATAGGAACAAATAAGGCAGATAGCTCATGAAATATGTGAATCCTCCCGCAGCTGCTGCCACATTGGCTGGAATGGGACAGAAAAATAGTTAAGACGGTGAGAAAGGACACAAAATTACTGTCAGACATGACAATGAAAAATGTGGAAAATACATTATTTTCGCTTTGTTGTCATGGTTACAAAAGACGAATCGAAACTCAGGGAAAAGCTACAGGGCGGCAGACAATAAAACAGAATGCATGCAGGGAGACGGCACATCACGAAATGGAGTGCACCCGGTGAAAAAAAGAATGGCGCTGAAGGACGGCAAATGGGATTACTTCTTTGGCTGTGAAGTGCATTTCCAGGATTGTCAGAAAAAGTGCAGGACACTTAATAGCGGAGGAGGGCGAAAGACTGCTGGGGCGCTTAGCCCTTCCATTTGTAAACTCTTAAAAGAACTCCTGTGGTTGTGACATTTGGAGCCTTTGTGCCAAATGCTTTACAGTTGGCAGCTCACCCGAAAAACTGCATGAGACAATACTTGGCCAAGAAAGACACTTATCGCACCTTGAGTCTCATGATGACAACTGTTTTCTAGCATTTTAAATAGGTTACCAATTGAAACATGCATTTTATTGCAGGGGGAACAGCTGTACTGTCTCTGGGGATTGCTATTATTTATATGCTTGTTTACTCTTAATATTGCCCAAATGTAATTTCTCTTTAAAGCACTTTTTAGCATTCACGGGCAATTTCCTAAAGAAATTACACTTTCTTGTTTTGTCTTCTTATTGCTTTTTCCCATCTTGTTTTAATGGCAGCAATTATTGACTCATTACAGGCAGCCAGTCTAGCAAATGCAGCACTCGGTGCTTACGAGATCCAAGCTCTACGCCTTCCAGTCGAACATAAAGAAAGAAAAAAATGTGACTGACATGCATGAGAAGCTAGTACTGTATTTACCAATCAATTGCAATTTATTTATATGTTATATACACATATATACATAAATATATATACATATACACATGTACATATATACATATACATATGTTTACATACACTTGTAAAGAACATAATGTCATGGCTGTCTTGAGTTTCCAATCATTTCTACAACTCTTATTTTTTTGTGATAGAGTGATTGAAGCACATACTTGTTGGTCAGAAAAAACACTCATGAAGTTAGGCTCTTTTATGAAATTTATTACGGGTCTACTGAAAATGTCAGCAAATCTGCTGGGTCAAAAGTATACATACAGCAATGTTAATATTTGGTTACATGTCCCTTGGCAAGTTTCACTGCAATAAGGCGCTTTTGGTAGCCATCCACAAGCTTCTGGCAAGCTTCTGGTTGAATTTTTGACCACTCCTCTTGACAAAATTGGTGCAGTTCAGCTAAATTGGTTGGTTTTCTGACATGGACTTGTTTCTTCAGCATTGTCCACTCGTATTAGTCAGGACTTTGGGGCCTGATTTAGCCATTCCTTTACCACATTTGCAAGTGTTTGGGGTCATTGTCCTGTAGGAACATCCAACTGCTCCCAAGACCCAACCTTCGGGCTGATGATTTTAGGTAGTCCTGAAGAATTTGGAGGTAATCCTCCTTTTACATTGTCCCATTTAAAGCCCCAGTTCCATTGGCAGCAAAACAGGCCGAGAGCATAATATTACCACCACCATGCTTGACGGTGGGCATGGTGTTCCTGGGATTAAAGGTCTCACCTTTTCTCCTCCAAACATATTGCTTGGTATTGTGGCCAAACAGCTCAATTTTTGTTTCATCTGACCACAGAACTTTCCTCCAGAATGTCTAATCTTTGTCTATGTGATGTCTAAATAGACGGCACACTTACCCGTGTAAAAAATTATCCAAGGAGGGCAACCTTAAACGATGGTTTAGTGTGGCTGAAACGGGGCGTAGGCTAAATAATTATTAGTTTAAGTGGTTATCCGGCTTATTGTAGACATAGCCTGTAAGTCTACCTGAGACTACGGTGGACATTGTCAGCATCCATATTGTCCAGAAAGCCCTGAACTGGGACAAGTACCATAGGTCAGACTGTACTTTTAGTACTTTAGTTTGGTTCGACATGTCAGATCTGTAAACTGAGCACCAGATGTTCTAAAGATGGGGATTGTTTTGTGCTTGCAGGCACAAGGTGTACCTGCAGAAAAAGCATGGCAGATCCCAGGAACCTCTGGAGCACTATCTCTTCCACGGAACCACCCTAAAGTCCGCCAATGACATCTGCTACAGCAACTTCAACCCGCGCATGGCCAGAGCCGGTTGCGGCTCCTACTTTGCCACCTCAGCTAAAACATCCAACCGGTACGCGACATGGACGAGGCCAGATTGGATCCGCCACATGTTCCAGGCCAAAGTCCTGGTGGGGAAGGTGATCTTGGGCGAGTATGGTGACACGTATAGCCGCTATGACGCCTGCGTGAACAGCAAGTACCTGCCTGATGAGTTTATCGCCTGACAGCTGTCACACATACTCCTACTTCCTCATCAGGTACCAATAAGCTCTCAGACCCTTCTTTGCCGGTACGAAGACGTGCGAAAACTTCATCGACCTTTGAAGCGGTCCATGTCGGCAGTGAATGTTCCATTTGTCTTCCACAAAGAAAGTCAAGCACCTAAATGTACCAGACGTTCTATTTCTAGGCGTACCAGAGAAAAAAAATGTACTTGAATTGGACGAGGCGTTCACTGACCACTTTTGATGTAAGATAGAAACGAGTCCCTTTGCATTTTTTGATATTTAAAAACTAAGTATTTAATTTGTAGCTGGCACAAAAAAGTTTTGGTTTTGAATGATTGCAATTATTGACTCTATTAAGGTTGTCGTTGTTCAAAATGATCTATTGTTGTTTTTGTCGAGTTTAGCAAATAATTGTATCCATCCATCCATCCATTTTCTACCGCTGCAGCCTATCTCAGCTGCATTCGGGCGGAAGGCGGGGTACACCCTGGACAAGTCGCCACCTCATCGCAGGGCCAACACAGATAGACAGACAACGGTCGGTTATCGTACGGCCAAACATTTCGCTTAACAAACTAGTACTTTTGTGCACGTATCATTTTAGGTAATGGATTAGTTCCACGCCATGGAAGCTCTCTTTAAGAGGACGACTACAAAACAAATCCACCGTAATATTTGATTATTGTCATTTGCTTTATTTATGGTGTGCATTACAGGTGTTCAGATAGTGGGTTTTTTGTTTAGATTTTTTATCTATTCATAGTGTAATCGTTAGTGCGCAATATGTATCATTGATCATTTATTACTCGAGTTTAGTTTTTCATTATGTTTCACTTCTGTTACTGTATGTAAAAACCTGCTCTGCAACCACAAAAATTCCCCATTGTGGGATAAATAAAAGATCTAAAACTCCGTACAATTCTTTACATTTCTCAGATCCAGACCTCCCCTATTATATCATAAACTGCCCATTAGTGGTACACCTACAGAAATTGCAATTAATATGAGAAGAGCCATAACCCGAATTGGCAAATACAGACATCAAAAAACTGGTGGACTCCAAGAGGAGCTTTAATAGGCTGAAATCATGGGTATCCCAGCACCTACCCTGAGCAACATAATCTCCAGAACAACAAAAGCTTTAACTGAAATAAAACTATTACGTGTTACATTATCTAACATCGCCGACAATCAGCATGATTTTGTAACAATCCCCCTTTTTTTATTAATACGCTCAAGTTTAGCGTATTAAACAATCATCATCAACATACTGAAATTCCACGACATAGTGAATTTGCAAACAGCTAAAATTATGCACAAAGCAAACTATAACCTGCTACCCAAGAATATACAACAATTCTTCTCAACAAAAGAGGAGAAATATAATCTTAGAGAAAAACGTAATTTAAAACATTTGTACGCACGTACAACACTTAAGACCTTCAGTATATCAGTATGTGGAATTAAATTATGGAATGGATTAAGCAAAGCAATCAAACAATGTACTAATATGATCCACTTCAAGAAACTCTTCAAACTTAAAGTGTTTACAAAGTACAAAGAAGAAGAACCATGACAAACATTCTCAATTTATTTCATCCATCCATTCATTCATTCTTAAAGTAATCTTATTTATCTCATCATATGAAATATGACTTACTTCACCAATTATTATTATTAAATTCTTACTATTATTTATTTATTTATTTTTATTGTGATTACTTATGGAGTTTATTGTGAAAAAATTGTGAACAGGAAGTGAACAAAAAGTTTTGCAACTGTTATGTAAAGAAAAGGGGTAGGATTAAATAAGCTCTGCTTCTTCCTACTCCTTTTCGAACATGTTGAAAAGAAACTGGAAATTGTGATGTATCATGTTGTATGCTTGCATGTTCGAAATAAACTCAAACTCAAACTCAAACTCAAACATCATTAAAACATTCATTTAAAAACCTTGCTACAACCTCAACAACGACAGGGATTTGGAACTAGGAACTTTTGCTTTGCAAAACAAGTACGAATAACCCGTGCCACGAGAGCCACCATAAATGCAGCTGGGAAATCTGTTCTCATTTTCTTTCAATTTAATATGAAGTCATTTGCCATCCAATAATTTCAAACAGGACCCTCAACGGATGTTTTGCATTTAGGGCGTGGATGCCTTGATATCTGAACAGAACAATCACCTGACTTACATGTGACAATTACTTACGTCAGTATTACTTTAATGTTAACGTTATGTTGACAGCCCATTTTGGATCAGATGATGTTCAAAGTAAAAGTGGACTTCAATGCGTTACGTTGTCTGGAGTTGTAGCAGGCTGTGCATGACCAAAGATCGTATATTGGAGAGAATGATCTACCCCATGTGATGTACAGCACACAAATACGCAAATATCATCTTCTTTTAATCACTTAAAAAAATACAGAGGACATGACCTCGGTGTCCTCAATGGTAGTTATGGCCATGCGTGCCTGAAAGGTGATTGACGGAGAATGAGGAAGTGTGTGTGACAGAAAAAGACGTATGTGCAGGAAAAAAGAATGTGTCGGAATTTAACCTGTTGTTAGCAGAAAATTGGCAATAAAATTTTAAAAGAGCGTCGTACTTTGTGTGACTTCTTCTGGACACAACAACTGTCACGACGGGGTTTTCGCAGCTTACTTCGGACATGGCGTGCAGGTAGGAACATGATTTAATTATCAAAACTCAAAGAGGTACAAAAAACAGAAAACGAGCCGACAGAACAACGTGCCTGATCGCACTCGAAGCTAAAGCTAATACTTAGCATGGACTATGGACGAGAAATAATCACATAACTTTGGCATGAAACAAACAACTTACGTAGCAGGTTGCATGAAGCAAATAATGACGCTAGGCCGACTGACCGGCAAAGGCAGGCTTAAATAATGCCTTTGATTAGCGCTCGGGAAGCAGGTGAGCGGGTGAACACTAATCAGAGACAGGTGGAAATAATAAGTAACCATGGTAACTAAAACCAGACCACGGATCATGACAACAACAACACAAGCTGAAAAACGACAGTCAGTAATTATTTCTGGAGCGCACCGAGATATCAGGTACACAGTATTAGTTTGCATGCAAATGTTCACTCACTGTTGCTTTCTCTCATAAAATAATTTCAAACGTTTGCTCTCCTGTGCTTAGGGAACCTCCTCGGCAAAAGCTGACCGATCACAGATTTTTGGGAGGGTTACCAGGCTTAAAGGCCTACTGAAACCCACTACTACCGACCACGCAGTCTGATAGTTTATATATCAATGATGAAATCTTAACATTGCAACACATGCCAATACGGCCGGGTAAACTTATAAAGTGCTATTTTAAATTTCCCACTAAACTTCCGCTTGAAAACATCTATGTATGATGACGTATGCGCGTGACGTCACTAGTTAAACGGAAGTATTGGGACCCATTGAATCCAATACAAAAAAGCTCTGTTTTCATCTCAAAATTCCACAGTATTCTGGACATCTGTGTTGGTGAATCTTTTGCAATTTGTTTAATGAACAATGAAGACTGCAAAGAAGAAAGTTGTAGGTGGGATCGGTGTATTAGCGGCTGGCTGTAATAACACAACCAGGAGGACTTTGACTTGGATAGCAGACGCGCTAGCCGACGCTAGCCGCCGACCGCACGGATGATCGGGTGAAGTCCTTCGTCCTTCCGTCGATCGCTGGAACGCAGGTGAGCACGGGTGTTGATGAGCAGATGAGGGCTGGCTGGCATAGGTGGAGCGCTAATGTTTTTAATCATAGCTCTGTGAGGTCCCGTTGCTAAGTTAGCTTCAATGGCATCGTTGGCAACAGTATTTTTAAGCTTCGCCAAGCTGGAAAGCATTAACCGTGTATTTACATGTCCAGGGTTTAATAGTATTGTTGATTTTCTGTCTATCCTTCCAGTCAGGGGTTTATTTATTTTGTTTCTATCTGCATTTGAGCCCGATTCTATCACGTTAGCTCCGTAGCTAAAGTGTTTCGCCGATGTATTGTCGTGGAGATAAAAGTCACTGTGAATGTCCATTTCGCGTTCTCGACTCTCATTTTCAAGAGGATATAGTAACCGAGGTGGTTTAAAATACAAATCCGTGATCCACAATAGAAAAAGGTTTTTGTGGAATGTGGAATCCAATGAACACTTGTACCTAAGTTATGGTCAGAGCGAAAAAAGATACGTCCTGCACTGCACTGTAGTCCTTCACTCTCACGTTCCTCATCCACGAATCTTTCATCCTCGCTCAAATTAATGGGGTAATTGTCGCTTTCTCGGTCCGAATCTCTCTTGCTGCATTGTAAACAATAGGGAAATGTGAGCAGCCCTCCAGCTTGTGACATCACGCTACTTCCGGTAGGGGCAAGGCTTTTTTTTATCAGCGACCAAAAGTTGCAAACTTTATCGTCGTTGTTCTCTACTAAATCCTTTCAACAAAAATATGGCAATATCGCGAAATGATCAAGTATGACACATAGAATGGATCTGCTATCCCCGTTTAAATTTTAAAAAATCATTTCAGTAGGCCTTTAAGTATCCATTGTTGAAAGGCCTCAGATTAGAGTCTCATAGAGTAGAAACTTTAAGCACTGTTGCAGGCTTTTGGGGGGCATCTAAGATTTTACAGGCGCTTTCAATGAGAACTACATTTCTAGTGTCAACCTTGTTCATAGTATGCGGTCAAGCATCTGACCGAAAGAAAGACAACCTAAAAATGTAAAAAAAATAAAGATACGAAGATCAGAAAACATACCTCGTGAAAAGAAGGCACTGATCATGAAGCTGAAGTTGATGGTGGCCACAGTGAAGACAAGAAGAAAGACAAACACCAACGTGGGGTCGCTGTAGCTCAGCACTGCTCCATTTGGGCTCACCTACAACAATGCAACACAATGTTGCAGACATTAGTAACTGATAAATTATAACAGCTTTTAACAGACATGGTCACAGACAACCACAATGCATCCCACAGTCAAATGGACTGAAATGTATTCCTGTATGCGTTTGTGGCCGTGCAAAATGTATTACAGTAATTGTTTTGTATATTCTTTGTTAGCGTTTGATGTTCCTTTGATCTGGAGTTACAGGAGCGCTCTGCTTTTTTTAAGCAAGTCACAGATCATCTATGACAGCAATCTTGAGTTTTTAATTATCTGCTGAAAAAATGTGAGTCTCATAAGTTTTTGAACTGAGATGAATAGCCCAAATGATGAAAAAGAGAGGACCTAAAATGGAACATTGAGGAACACTACTAGTAACTACAGAAGTTAAACAAATGACTACTGACTGCATCTGAAGTAAACAAGCTACAGCAACACCTTAGTTCAGTGTTTTTCAACCATTGTGCCGCTGCCGTGAGATACAGTCTGGTGTGCCGTAGGAGATGATCTAATTTCACCTATTTGGGGTAAAAAATATTTTTTACAAACCAGTAATTATAGTCTGCAAATGATGTGTTGTTGATGAGTGTCGGTGCTGTCTAGAGTTTGGCAGAGTAACCGTGTAATACTCTTCCATATAAGTAGGTGGCAGCAGGTAGCTAATTGCTTTGTAGATGTTGGAAACAGCGGGAGGCAGCGTGCAGGTAAAAAGGTGTTTAATGCTTAAACCAAAAATAAACAAAAGGTGAGTGCCCCTAAGAAAAGGCATTGAAGCTTAGGGAAGGCTATGCAGAACGAAACTAAAACAAAGTAAACAAAGTAAACAAAAACAGAATGCTGGACGACAGCAAAGACTTACTGTGGAGCAAAGATGGCGTCCACAATGTACATCCGAACATGACATGACAATCGACAATGTCCCCACAAAGAAGGATAAAAACAAAGTTGATGCGGGAAATATCGCTCAAAGGAAGACATGAAACTGCTACGAGAAAATACCAAAAAAAGAGAAAAAGCCACCAAAAAAGGAGCGCAAAACAAGAACTAAAACACTACACACAGGAAAACTGCAAAAAACTCAAAATAAGTCAGGGCGGGATGTGACAGGTGGTGACAGTACACCTACACTGCTAAAAGTCAGTGTTCAAAAACAAGAAAAAAAAATACAAAAATTAGGGGTATTTTATTTGAACTAAGCAAAATTATTTGCCAATAGAACAAGAAAATTTGGCTTGTCAAGACTTTCCAAAAGAAGTAAAATTAGCTAACCTCAATGAACCCAAAAATACCTTAAAATAAGTATATTCTCACTAATAACAACTGTACTACTATATGAGTACGTATTTTCTATTGTTTCATTGAAAATAAAACAGCAAAGTCCATTTGGCTGTCATCTGTTTTAATTATGAGACACAATTGTGTCAAAGTCATGAATTTTTTTTCATGCTTGAAATAAGAAATTGTTACTTTAAAAAAGTAGTTTTATACTTGTGAGTTTTGATGACACAGCTTTGCAACAGTTGATATTCTAGTTTCAAGCATGTTTTACTCAATATAGGTCATCAAATCTCAGCAACAAGCTGTAATATCTTACTGAGATCATTTAGAACCAAAACACTTAAAACAAGTAAAACACTAACATAAAATCTGCTTAGTGAGAATAATTATCTTATCAGACAGAAAATAAGCAAATATCACCCTTATTGAGATATTTAATCTTACTTAGATTTCAGTTTTTGCAGTGTACTTTGAGACAAGAACTATAGTGATGCATGCTTGGTTATGCTTTAAAGTCATATCCAACAATTGCGACAACGACTTTTTACTGTCAACTGAGTTTAATTTTTAATGATTTCTGCTGGTGGTGTGCCTCCGGATTTTTTCAACGCAAAAAATGTGCCTTGGCTCAAAAAAAGTTGAAAAACACTGCCTTAGTTACATAAATCCCATTACAGAAAAAAGGGGTATCTGCCAAAAATGACAGGACTTACCCTTGAGGAACGCCTCGGTTATGTAAATCACAAGTCTGGACCCCAGTGTTTTATATCAGTGTTTTTCAACCTTTTTTGAGCCAAGGCACATTTTATTCATTGAAAAAATCCCGAGGCACACCGCGAGCAGAAATTTTTTTTAAAATGAAACTCAGCAGCAGATATTGACAGTAAAAAGTCGTTCTCGCAATTGCTGGATATGAATTAAAACCATAACCAAGCATGCATCACTATAGCTCTTGTCTCAAAGTAGGTGTACTGTCACCACCTGTCACCTCACGCCGTGACTTATTTTGAGGTTTTTGGTGTTTTCCTGTTTGCAGTGTTTTAGTTCTGGTCTTGCGCTCCTATTTTGGTGGCTTTTCCTGTTTTGTTGGTATTTTCCTGTAGCAGTTTCATGTCTTTCTTTAAGCGCTATTCCCCGCACCTGCTTTGTTTTAGCAATCAAGACTATTTAATGAGGTGGTGACGTGTTCAGGGTGTACACCGCCTTCCGCCCGAATGCAGCTGAGATAGGCACCAGCGACCGACCCCCTGTGACTCCAAAAGGGACAAGCGGTAGATAATGAATGGATGGAAGACTATTTAAGTTGTTTTATCCTTCTTTGTGTGGACATTGTTGATTGTCATGTCATGTCCGGATGTACTTTGTGGACGCCGTCTGCTCCACGCGCTGTAAGTCTGTGCTGTCGTCCAGCATTTTGTTTTAGTTTTGTTTTGCTTAGCCATCCCTAAGCTTCAATGCCTTTTCTTAGCGGCACTCGGCTTTTGTTATTTTTGGTTTAAGCATTAGATACCTTTTTACCTGCACGGTGCCTCCCGCTGTTGTCTGCATATTGTGATCACGACAAACCATGTTCCCGACATCTACAAACCAATTAGCTACCTGCTGTCACCTACTGATATGAAAAGAGTATTACACGGTTACTCTGCCGATCTCTAGACAGCACAGACACTCAACAACGGCACATTATTTGCAAATTATAATTACTGGTTTGCAAAAAATGTTTTCAACCCAATTAGGTGAAATTACATAATATCCCACGGAACACCAGACTACGGAGCCCCTAAAGGGACATAGGGGAAAACATTTTTTTTATAATTTTTATTTTTAAAAAAAATAATTTTTTATTAGAAACTTTCTCGTGCGCACGAGATAGTTTGCTAAAAAAAAATTTTTTTAAATTATAATTAAAAAAATTTTTTTTTTATAACTTTATAAAAAGTTTCTCGTGGCACAAGATAGTTTGTCGTGCGCACGAGATACATGTCTAAAAAAATAAAAAATAAAAAATAAATTATTAAAAAAAAAAATTCCCCCATGTCCCTTTAGGGGCTCCGTACCAGACTATATCTCACGGCACAATAGTGTGCTGCAGCACAGTGGTTAAAAAACACTTTTATATTCGCTAGCAAGGTTAAAATGTCAATGCTACTAGGACCTGCTAATGTGTTTACAGTGGTCCAAGTTCCTCTACACAACAGGAGCACTCAAGTGTTTAAGGAATTTTCTGCAATAATGTCTGTCTCCCAAGTTTTGAACAAAACCCGGGGGGCCTGTATGGTGTCATTTCAGGGCCGAATTAGTCCCCGTGTCGCCAGTTGAATAGCCATGCCCTACAGCCTGTTAAATAGCATTTGTGTCCTCCGCCGTATGTATCAGTCTTCAGGCTAGATTTTGGGCGGTACGCTTCAAAAACACTATTGTGGGAATTCTGAGGCATATTTAAAAATGTTCCAAAACAGTTTGATATGGTACCTTGAAATTATAGTGTCAGACATTTTTGAACCCTCACAATCCAAACTCACCTTGATGCAAAGGAGCAAGGTGACAAAAAAGACTGAGATGGAGATGAACAGGAAGAACATGAGGAACCAAGCTGTCCAGTGGAGCCAGTTGCTGAGTCCCATCATTCTCATGTACTCCTGAGCCATAAAACAACAACATCAAAAACACTTTTAATCCCATAAAGTCATCACTAAAACCCCAAAGCACATACACACACGCACAAACCTTCAGCTTCCTTTCCTTCTCCTGCACCACGGCTCGGACTATGTTGAGGGACGTGTATGTGAAGCTGAGCACCAGCAACAGGGGCAGTTGGTTCTGAATAGCCAGAATGAAGACGTCATATATGAAGGCAGGGTAAGGAAACCGTGAGAGCACAACTTGGGTCTTTCCCAGTAGATTGTTGGCGGCAGTTCTGTCGTAAGAGCGCATGATGGCTTTGTCCACAGCGTGCTGCACTGCCAGGAATCCTTCTCGAAAATAACCTGTAAAGAGAACAGAGCATGGGCATGACATTAAAAAAAAGACAGATATACAAATAAAATCAGAGTGTTGGAAGAGACACCTTACTTCCCTCTGAATACTAATTGTTCATTTTGGACAATTCTATTTTTCCAATTCTGTGGTGAAAGCTTTTCCATTTGGCACAGCGAGTCTCTCCTCAGAGAACATACAGCCTGGGGCCTTAAAATCCACTCTCCAGAAACAATTGGTTTTGCTTTTAACATTACCCGCTGGCATTCCTTCGACATTTGATATTATAATATAGTTGAAATAAAGTTGAAAACATGTTAGTTGCATCCATCCACCCATCCATCCATCCATCTTCTTCCGCTTATCCGAGGTCGGGTCGCGGGGGCAACAGCCTAAGCAGGGAAGCCCAGACTTCCCTCTCCCCAGCCACTTTGTCCAGCTCCTCCCGGGGGATCCCGAGACGTTCCCAGGCCAGCCGGGAGAGATAGTCTTCCCAACGTGTCCTGGGTCTTTCCCGTGGCCTCCTACCGGTTGGACGTGCCCTAAACACCTCCCTAGGGAGGCGTCAGGTGGCATCCTGACCAGATGCCCGAACCACCTCATCTGGCTCCTCTCGAAGTGGAGGAGCAGCGGCTTTACTTTGAGCTCCTCCCGGATGACAGAGCTTCTCACCCTATCTCTAAGGGAGAGCCCCGCCACCCGGCGGAGGAAACTCATTTCGGCCGCTTGTACCCGTGATCTTGTCCTTTCGGTCATGACCCAAAGCTCATGACCATAGGTGAGGATGGGAACGTAGATCGACCGGTAAATCGAGAGCTTTGCCTTCCGGCTCAGCTCCTTCTTCACCACAACGGATCGATACAGCGTCTGCATTACTGAAGACGCCGCACCGATCCGCCTGTCGATCTCACGACCCACTCTTCCCTCACTCGTGAACAAGACTCCTAGGTACTTGAACTCCTCCACTTGGGGCAGGGTCTCCTCCCCAACCCGGAGATGGCACTCCACCCTTTTCCGGGCGAGAACCATGGACTCGGACATGGAGGTGCTGATTCTCATCCAAGTCGCTTCACACTCGGCTGCGTACCGATCCAGTGAGAGCTGAAGATCCTGGCCAGATGAAGCCATCAGGACCACATCATCTGCAAAAAGCAGAGACCTAATCCTGCAGCCACCAAACCAGATCCCCTCAACGCCTTGACTGCGCCTAGAAATTCTGTCCATAAAAGTTATGAACAGAATCGGTGACAAAGGGCAGCCTTGGCGGAGTCCAACCCTCACTGAAAACGTGTCCGACTTACTGCCGGCAATGCGGACCAAGCTCTGACACTGATCATACAGGGAGCGGACCACCAACATTTAATAATGTCAAATACAAATAACGCAACAAGAGAAGTATCCCACATTTTGCTTTTCTACGGTAAATCTGTACAGCAGATACGGGGGCATCTGCATCAACAATATGATTTGCCTGAGTGGCTGGACATGATAGATTAAAATAAATAAATAAATGAAATAACATTTTTAAAAAATGTTGATAGTTTTGAATCGATTGGGAATCGTTACAAATAAGAATCGCGATTAATTCATAACTCTGTAACAAAAACAGCCAACCTTCATGACTGGAAATTACTGGACATCCTGATCTTGAAAGCAATTCAATGGTAAAGATTATGAGTTTGGAAAATCAAAACTTCGTAACACAGTTAGGCCTTTAACATTAGTGAACTTATGTTGTATGTGTACTTTGTTACAAAGAAAAAGCAGCTCTTATGCATTACGCTCTTAACAATTTGTATGTTTTAACTGTTCCCCATGTACGGACTGAATTTGGCAAAAGAGCTTTTGGCATTGCTGCCCCTATGGCATGGAATGCATTGCAGACGAAACTGAAACTCACTGAACTACTTCCATTTGGAGCCTTCCGTTCTGTCCTGAGGGACAAACAGCGAGAGACGTTTGCACAGTGCCTGTGTTTTTAAAAGGTGTGAATCTTTATTGTTTTACAGTTCTCTTTTATGTATTTTAAAATGTATGTCTTAACGTATTACTTTTTTGAAACTGCTCTGTGACATGTGCTGTTGACCTCTTGGCCAGGTCACCCTTGTGAAAGAGATCTTGATCTCAATGGGTTTCTTATCTGGTTAAATAAAGGTTCTATATCAGTGGTTCTTAACCTTGTTGGAGGTACTGAACCCCATCAGTTTCATATGCGCATTCACCGAACCCTTCTTTAGTGAAAAATATTATGTTGGTTTTTTTTCAAATTCAAGACAAAGTTATATGTTTTTGGTAACACTTTAGTATGGGGAACATATTCTAAGTAACAAAGACTTAATTTAGAGGTTTTTGGACACTACGGGAACATATTCTAAGCAACAAAGACTTAATTTAGAGTTATTTGGTTAGGGTTAGAGGGTTAGGGCCAGGGTTAGAGGGTTAGGGTACCGTATAAGGCATTAACAAGTAATTAATAATGACTAGTTAAGAGCCAATATGTTACTAATTTGCATGTTAATAAGCAACTAATTAATGGTGAATATGTTCCCCATACTAAAGTGTTACCATGTTTTTTACTGGTGCACAAAATGAACATCACCTTGTTCAAAGAACAAAACCAACACAGTGCATAAATTCACAACAAATTACACACCTGCAAATCAGTCTGACTTCTGCTGTTGTCGTATCCATAATACGCCGATAGGGAGAAGTTTTTATTTCCACGATGAGTCGGGTGTGTTTTGACATCCGCCGAACCCCTTAGCCCGACTCACCGAACCCCTAGGGTTCGATCGAACCCAGGTTAAGAACCACTGTTCTATATGTTGTAACGTAAGACATTAAATCATCAACATTTATGATTGAAGAGTACGAGCTGTTACATCTACCAAGGTGGGACCAGAACCGTATTTTCTTTCATTCCACTTCCTTTACTTGGCTTCTGTCCATAAGTAAACTGTTATTGTCCATAAATTACGATTACAAGGCAGACAATTGTGTCAGGTTTTTAAATAGCACCAAAAGCTGGCTGCTGTGTTCCACACTCAGTGTTGACTCTGGATGGGAACAGAGATCTCTTGTTTCTTGCGAGCCCTGCAGCCGGAAGGAAAACTATGGCAACTGTGAACAATACCATCTTTTGAGAGGCTCTCTTGAGACAAGCAATTCCTTGGGTTGTGAAGCCTCCTGGATTTGTAAACAGTGGCCAATTGATTTTTTTCACATAAAGTCGAGAAATAAATATTTTTTTTACCACTAGCTGGATATGAATATAACCAATTTGGTGATCAAATTGCCACGCCTCATGGGAACAATTGAAAACCTGTACATCGATCATATGGAGACACCAGCATATTGACGTGTTGTTTTCTGTACTCCAATCCACATGATATCTATCACATGTGACATTTGTTAACACTTTACAAATGGTGCAGGAGACCTCACAGATGTCACTCTGCACACAGCGCCAAAACTACATAACACGGGTCAGGCCAAGATCACAGTTTCCATGGAAACATGGCTTCTAGCTCTAGAGGCTGCAGAGAATAGGTGGTTTTCTTCCATCTTAAAATAAATAAAAACTGACATAGTTTGCTATTAGAGGGAACGACTCCCTTAGGGACACAATTTGTAAAAAGAATAAATAGAGATGTTAGGTGGAACTGTAAAATATGCAGTTTGCACTTTAGGAAGGCAATGGAAGTACATTGTGAGGTCAAAAGTCACTGACGTAGGCTTGCTATTTCTGTTTTGGTCAGTGACGGTTTTAGCTATGTGCCACATGAGCACTCTCTTCAGGGTGCCTCAAGGATGAGGTGGAAAAGATTCATACATATTTGTGCTCCACACTTAAGCTATTTGCTCAGCTAGTGGATGCCATTAGATCAGGATATGTTTTTTCAGATGGCAGGCATGTGATTTGACCACAATGAAAAAGACTGAAAAAATTTCCGGGGGTCTGGGGGACGAAGGCCCCCAGCCAGGTCCAGCCAGGTCAACGCCCCCCGAAGCTCCTGGTTTTTTACCAATTTAACATGCTAAAATTAACAAAGACAGCACCATTTGAAGAAAATATTTTAGTGTTTAAAGACATGAAAACATCATTAATAGAACATACATAACCCAATTATCCTAATGAATCACTAATATTTACATCTTGTATTCATTTCACATCCACAGGTGTCACATTGATCAATGTTATTATCTACAGTTTATTTACAGTATTACTTCAGTTCACTTCACACATTAGCTTTCTCGGAGAGCCCAGCCCTAACATGAGCTTTCCTTGCAAATGTATTTAACAAGATACCAAATGTAAACATTTAATTCTTTTCGCCAAAATAGGATATAAATTTATGAAAATAATTAAACGTGTTTAGTATTGTTTACTCATATTTGAATATAGGAAATAATAATAATGTGAGGACACTGACATATTGCATGAAACAAGTGTGAAAATATTTACCTTCAAGATTGTTACACCACTGACAATAGTTTCAAGAGACTACATAAAATCTTAATATTATAAAATAGTATTACATGCAAATTTATTTCAAATAAATTGTTAACTGTATTCAATAATGCGACTCTTTGAATTTCTGTAATTTTATAATATATTTTCACGTGGCTTTTTATTTTTAGAAAAACCCATTTATATTTCGCAAAGCAATAATTGGTTAATATTTAAAACAAACAAGCGTATTTCGCAAGCAAATATTTTTTAGCTTACCTCATTATTAACAACCCTGTCTGCAACTGAAGTGGGTTGTTTGGGTGGATCTTTCCTCTCGATGTAAACAAAGGATGAAGTCCGTAAGGTTTGCTCACTTTCGGTTGACATCCAAAAGTACCAGCTAGTGAAAAGTTAGTTTTCCTTGCTTCAAGTTGTTTCATATGTTTTTGGCATTTCGCATGTACTTCCAAAGCCTTGAAACCTCGTGATCCATAGTCAATATTATCATGACACCACGTGCACAAAACCTTTCCGGGACGATCGATTTTCCGAATAAAATCACCGAACAAAGTCGTAACTTCCTTCTTCCCAACAGTATCAGTGATTTCCCTTTCCATCCAGTCCCATCGAAACTTATTTTTGACATGTTTATCAATTTATTTTACTCGTAAAGCGTCCTTTCTCTCGAGAACCGACATCGTTTACATATGGAAAATGGCGGTATGATGACGTTATTAACGTCATCATTCATAACAGATGTCCTGATTAGTCACAAGGAACATATCGACCAGTCAACTACGGCGTAATATAAACTACGTCTCGAATCTTGATTTAGGGTCGGAAAAAAAAAACGAAAAACGGGAGATACATTTTTTTCCCCCGAGATTAAAAAAGATGGAATTCCGACTTTAGACGGAAAAATCACATGCCTGAGATGGGCTCCCTGTACAGGCAGGACACCGGCACACAATACTGCTCACATGTAATGGATCAAACCTGTCGTGATATGAACTGAATTGAATTGAAGTATTTATTTCAAACCTGCACAGTACAACAACACATTTTTTTTACATCTTGGCAGAGACATTTGTGCAAAGCTTGAAAAGGGGATGGATGAAGCAGATGCTTATAGCAGATGCTTATAATATCCCAACCCCTCTCACTCATTCCACATTTACCGTATTTTTCGGACTATAAGTCGCAGTTTTTTTCATAGTTTGGCCGGGGGTGCGACTTATACTCAGGAGCGACTTATGTGTGAAATTATTAACACATTACCGTAAAATATCAAATAATATTATTTAGCTCATTCACGTAAGAGACTAGACCAGTGGTTCTTAACCTGGGTTCGATCGAACCCCAGGGGTTCGGTGAGTCGGCCTCAGGGGTTCGGCGGAGCCTCCGCCGCGGAGGTCAAGACACACCCAACTCATCGTGTAAAGAAAAACTTCTCCCTGTCGACATATTATGGATACCCCCAAACAATGTTCCCTCTAATTTTCCATCTGATTTGCAGGTGTGTAATTTGTTGTGGTTCATGCACAGTTCATTTTGTGTAACATTGTCTTGAATTTGAAAAAATATATAAAAATGTTTTACTAAAGAAGGGTTCGGTGAATGCGCATATAAAACTGGCGGGGTTCCGTACCTCCAACAAGGTTAAGAACCACTGCGTATAAGATTTCATGGGATTTAGCGATTAGGAGTGACAGATTGTTTGGTAAACGTATAGCATGTTCTATATGTTATAGTTATTTGAATGACTCTTACCATAATATTTTACGTTAACATACCAGGCACGTTCTCAGTTGGTTATTTATGGCTCATATAACGTACACTTATTCAGCCTGTTGTTCACTATTCTTTATTTATTTTAAATTGCCTTTCAAATGTCTATTCTTGGTGTTGGGTTTTATCAAATAAATTTCCCCAAAAATGCGACTTATACCTTAGTGCGACTTATATATGTTTTTTTCCTTCTTTATTACGCATTTTCGGCCGGTGCGACTTATACTCCGGAGCGACTTATACTCCGAAAAATACGGTAACATAAACAATATAATACAAGAACAATACCATACAAACAAAAACAAGAAAAACTCCTGTACACTAACAATACAATAGTACCACTGTTAGTATGAGACATGACAAGATGAGACAAAACACACACACAAACACACACACACACACAGGCCCAAACACTCTCTGACCATACACCTCTCTCCCACACATATCACAGGACACCTACTATTTCTTGTAGTTTCTATTATTTCCTGTCCAGCAATCAATCACATTTTTTTCCATGTCACTTTTCGTGCACAGGCAAGTGGTAAAACAAAGTGTTTACACCAGTAATAAAAAAAAAAACCATCCATCCATCCATTTTCTACCGCTTGTCCCTTTTGGGGTCGCGGGGGGTGCTGGAGCCTATCTCAGCTGCATTCGGGCGGAAGGCGGGGTACACCCAGGACAAGTCGACACCTCATCACAATGCCAACAGAGATAGACAGACAACATTCACACTCACATTCACACACTAGGGCCAATTTAGTGTTGCCAATCAACCTATCCCCAGGTGCATGTTTTTGGCGGTGGGAGGAAGCCGGAGTACCCGGAGGGAACCCACGCAGTCACGGGGAGAACATGCAAACTCCCTGGACTACTCAGGACCTTGGTATTGTGAGGCACATGCACTAACCCCTAAAAAACAATAGAGAAGAAAACATGCACACACATACAAACAGCACTATTGACAATACCAAGACAAAACATGGCATGGCCAGCGCTCTTAATTTTTGTTCCACTTTCTGTTTGTCTCCATTATCCACCACTTTTCTGGTTACCCTCACCATCGGCAATCAGGACACACCTGTCCATGGTTGCTTCATATGCCTGTTTTACATTTTTTGCACTTTTATGCTGCAAATCCTTGTTTATGTGTTACCAAAGCGCTTTGAGTCTCTAGAGAAAAGCGCTATATAGATATAATTCACTTCACCACACCGGTGTTTCCCTAATAAGGTTTTTTTTTCCTCCACTTGCTTGCCATTTCTGCATCCCGGAGCCCAGGTAGACACAAAAACTTAACAAAACAAACCAAGTAGTGAGAGTGGTGAGTTCATTGCTGGGCCTCAGCAGGGTCTGGCACAGGGCGGCATTTAAGCTAGAACCGATACTGGTTCTTTTTCATCCAAAATGTGTTTTTTGGGGTTGAGATTAGCGCTCTGTCTTCCACACATAATTTACAGTCGTGGTCAAAAGTTTACATACACTTGTAAATAACATAATGTCATGGCTGTCTTGAGTTTCCAATAATTTCTACAACTCGTATTTTTTTGTGATAGAGCGAATGGAGCACATACTTGTTGGTCACAAAAAACATTCATGAAGTTTGGTTCTTTTATGAATTTATTATGGGTCGACTGAAAATGTGACCACATCTGCTGGGTCAATTTTTGTTTCATCTGACCACAGAACTTTCCTCCAGAAGGTCTTATCTTTGTCCATGTGATGTCAGATGAAACAAAAATTGAGCTGTTTGGCCACAATACCCAGCAATATGTTTGGAGGAGAAAAGGTGAGGCCTTTAATCCCAGTAGCACCAGGCCTACCGTCAAGCATGGTGGTGGTAGTATTATGCTCTGGGCCTGTTTTGTTGCCAATGGAACTGGTGCTTTACAGAGAGTAAATGGGACAATGAAAAAGGAGGAATACCTCCAAATTCTTCAGGACAACCTAAAATCATCAGACCGGAGGTTGGGTCTTGGGCGCAGTTGGGTGTTCCAACAGGACAATGACCCCAAACACACGTCAAAAGTGGTAAAGGAATGGCTAAATCAGGCTAAAATTAAGGTTTTAGAATGGCCTTCCCAAAGTCCCGACTTAAACGTGTGGACAATGCTGAAGAAACAAGTCCATGTCAGAAAACCAACCAATTTAGCTGAACTGCACCAATTTTGTCAAGAGGAGTGGTCAAAAATTCAACCAGATGGCTACCAAAAGTGCCTTATTGCAGTGAAACTTGCCAAGGGACATGTAACCAAATATTAACGTTGCTGTATGTATACTTTTGACCTAGCAGATTTGGTCACATTTTCAGTCGACCCATAATAATTTCATAAAAGAACCAAACTTCATGAATGTTTTTTCTGACAAACAAGTATGTGCTCCAATCACTCTATCACAACAAAATAACAGTTCTAGAAATTATTGGAAACTCAAGACAGCCATGACATTATGTCCTTTACAAGTGTATGTAAACTTTTGACCACGACTGTACACATATATACCTTTACGGAGCCTACTTTGGTCATGCTGGAATAGAAAAACCTGCCTAAAATTATTCCCAGGATGCACAGAATTGACCAAGATATCTTGGTAAATCTAACACTAAAGGGTCAAGTCAAATAATTGATGAATTAACTTTTGTAGGTAGGTAGACTTGTTACTGCCTTTCCAGACACAAAGATGATGGAGACCAATGACAAAGACGGAGGAAACGACCAAAGGAAGTCAACTTACCAGGTGTGCCCCCCTCCTTGTCATACTGTTCTCGAGGGCCGGGGAGTAAAAAAAGGGGGAAAAGACTGAGCGTGTGCCAGTCCAAGTCGCTGTTGGGGTTCAGCTCCGACTTCTCTTTGGGAGGGGCGTTGCGAGGGGTGAAGGTGAAGCGCAGGTGGTAGTTGACCTGTTGTGTCAGAGAGAAAATAAAGCAAACAAATAATTCTGTAAGGGCCGTATTCTCGCACGTGCTTCTATGAAAAAATCTGCACGGTCAGCTCCAAAAGGCGCACTCTGGACAGAGCTTTCCTTAAATGTTTGCACATATCCTTTTGAAATACTTTTGATCCTATGCGTTTATGAGGCTGCAATTAGTGCACTGCCCCTTGAAGGTGAAACGCTATATTGCACGTGAAGTTTGGATGTAGCGTACACCACAAATAATTAGAGATGTCCGATATTATCGGCCAATAAATGCTTTAAAATGTAATATCGGAAATTATCAGTATCATTTTTTTTATTATCGGTATCGTTTTTTTTTTGTTTTTGTTTTTTGTTTTTAAATCAACATAAAAAACACAAGATACACTTACAATTAGTACACCAACCCAAAAAATCTCCCTCCCCCATTTACACTCATTCACACAAAAGGGTTGTTTCTTTCTGTTATTAATATTCTGGTTCCTACATTATATATCAATATAGATCAATACAGTCTGCAAGGGATACAGTCCGTAAGCACACATGATTGTGTGTGCTGCTGGTCCACTAATAGTACTAACCTTTAACAGTTAATTTTACTCATTTTCATTAATTACTAGTTTCTATGTAACTGTTTTTATATTGTATTACTTTCTCTTTTATTCAAGAAAATGTTTTTAATTTATCTTATTTTATTATTTTGTTTAAAAATGACCTTATCTTCACCATACCTGGTTGTCCAAATAAGCCATAATAATGTGTTAATTCCACGACAGTATACATCGGTATCGGTTGATATCGGTATCAGTAATTAAGAGTTGGACAATATCGGAATATCGGATATCGGCAAAAAGCCATTATCGGACATCCCTACAAATAATAAAATGATAAGAGACATGTGGTATAGCTCCGTTGTTACTACATTACATATATACTTACATCATGTATATACAACTTTAATGGAGGTGTTTGGATGTTTTTTCAAGGGGAACTGCACTTTTTTTTAACTTTTGCCTATCGTTCACAATCATTATGAAAGACATGACGACGGATGGATTGTTTTTTTCATGTATTTTAAATATTAAATAAACAGGAATAAAAGTCCGCTTACACTATTTCGCTTAGAAAATCCAATAAATAACCACTCAGAAAGCGCCAACAATACTTCATTGACATTTCGTGACTTGAATTGTGAAAGTTAAAAGTTAAAAAGTTAAAGTACCAATGATTGTCACACACACACTAGGTGTGGCGAAATTATTCTCTGCATTTGACCCATCACCCTTGATCACCCCCTGGGAGGTGAGGGGAGCATTTTTGGTGATTTAACCCCCAATTCCAACCCTTAATGCTGAGTGCCAAGCAGGGAGGTAATGGGTCCCATTTTTATAGTCTTTGGTATGACTCGGCCGGGGTTTGAACTCACAACCTACCGATCTCAGGGCGGACACTCTAACCACAACCTACCAATCTCAGGGCGGACACTTTAACCACTAGGTGTTAGTGATATCGTTACTACAAGCGCTAACGCAGACAAAATATTTATAGCGGCGCCGTGATCACAAGCTCGTGTCCCTATGTTTACATCATCAAGCGATCTGCTGCTTCCTCACTTCCCTGCTCCCTGTAAGTTTATTGTCGATCATAATTCATGCCTCTCACCTGCACAGAAGTAGTCTGAGAAGGTATTTAGGACCCAAAACTGGTGAGGGTGACATGAAAAGACGCTTGGTTCCCCCCGGCTCCCCACCTCGTTTCTTTGCGAGGATTATGAGACATTTTTCATCTAAATGGGAATATACGAACATCCTAGCAGTCAGCATCCTAATGACAACAGACATAGTACAGTAAGGGATGCTTAGTTATGTTTGTTGGCTCTCAAAAAGTCTGCAATGAGTATTAATCAGTGATGAAGAAAAAAGAAGCAAACTTTGTGATGCGTTTGTTTAAATTAATGTGCCGTGTATGCTTAAAATTATCAAAATACTTAAATATTAAATGTTATTATAAATGTACCTGTGGAGGTGGGCGTGGCCTGCGGACCTGCAGCGAAACGGGGTGTGCCAGGACCGGCTTCGAGATCAGCGACAGGTGCGTAGATGGCTCACCTGGGCCTGATTATCTAATCACCTGTCGCTCTGTTAAAAGGCAGCAGCCGGGGAGGAGAGAGGTGTTGGAGTTGGATCAAGAGCGAGAGCAAGAGAGAGACAGACAGACACAAAACAATTGCTGAAAAGCAAGACAATTTATTGCAAAATAAAGCTATATTGTGAACCTGATCCAGGCTCTCATGTCAGTGCTTGGTGGTCCGAGGAACCCGGAGGGGAGAAACCTCCACAATTTGGCGCCCAATGTGGGGCCGGACCACCAAGCACTGACATGAGAGCCTGGATCAGGTTCACAATATTAATTTTATTTTGCAATAAATTGTCCTGCTTTTCAGCAATTGTTTTGTGTCTGTCTGTCTCTCTCTCTCTCTCGCTCCAACTCCAACACCTCTCTCCTCCCCGGCTGCTTCCTTTTAACAGAGCGACAGCTGATTAGATAATCAGGCCCAGGTGGACCATCTACGCACCTGTCGCTGATCTCGAAGCCGGTCCTGGCACACCCCGTTTCGCTGCAGGTACGCAGGCCACGCCCCCCTCCACAGTACCCATTACTACTTAACATATTATACTACAAACTTACATCTCGTGTATAAATCCTCAATGGAGATGTTTGGGTGTTTTTTAAGGGCTTTGTAGGCGGAATTGCGCAGCTCCCATAGGCTTCATTGTAAGCAGACTTTTGATCGCATTTACTTAATATTTATAATGCAAAAAAAAAAAGAACATCCGCACCATATTGATTGTGAACGATAGGAAAAATTCATAAAAAAGTGCAGTTCCCCTTTTAGGGCCTTATAGGCAGAATTCAACGGTTCCCATAGGCTCTATTGTAAGTGGACATTTAAACACGTTTATTTACTATTTAGAATGCAAAAAAAACTGTGCAGTTCCCCTTTAAAGCAATTCAGAGTGTGTAGAGAGTTTCTACCTGAAGGGGAAGAGGCTCGTCATTGTGACAACAGGGTTTCTCAAATACCACGGCGGCCAGAAACTTTCCTGACAGAGGGTTAGTTCTCACATAGTCCTCAAAGTGCTTCTCTGTCTCGAAGCCGTGCACTAGAAAAGAAACACACGACACAACATTAAATGTGGTATCATTGGGCCTTTACATAAATACATAATATGTCCATTAGTTACATTTAGTCAGATTTGTGCTTTTTCTAAAATGTGCATTTCTCAACCGTTACTTTCATTCCCCTTATCATGCACACATGCAGGTATTCTGTGTGTGGCCAGGCTTTACACGCAAGACTCGGGTTAAATCCGGGTCAGCCGTATTGAGTAAACACACGCTGGGGGAAAAACGTCAATGACAAACAGCTGCATCAGTTCAAACGTGCCCTCTATTCTTTAGCTTAAGGAGGAGAGGAAAAGCCTTTTGCTATGTTTACCGGTGGCGAGTTTAAACAAATCTGCAAAATCCCCTTTTTAACCAAGAATACTGATTTTATACCTAATATCTTATACATTACAATAAACTCTTACTATATGTCTAAAATACATTGTATGGATACCATTATATAAAAAATATCTAAAGTGAAAAGTTTAATCTAAAAAAATTATTGTTATTCAATTTACTTTCAAAAGCGCTTACAGTATTTCCCACACATTCATTTATTTGTGGCGGCCCTCCACGAAAGAATTACGTCTGCCACAAATAGATTACTTTTTTTTCTTTCTTTCTTTTTTTTTATTATTTTTTTTTTTTGTCCTGTCCAGCTTCTCAGGCAAATAATATAGTTGATGTAGATGCCCATATAGGCTGTTCAGATTTACTTTACAAAAGAGAAGTGTAGGATACTTCTCTTGTTGCCTTATTTGTATTTGACCACTACTGTTTTCTGTTTATTTGTTACTGACTGTGGCAGGACACCTCTGCCTCTGTTTCACTTTATGTTGCTGGTAAATAATATGGTTGTAGTAGTAGGCTAAAGTTAAATTATTTAGTATGCACTAATTAAAGGGGCAGACCTTTAAGAAACATTTTAGCTTTTATATTTTATAAGATATATTTTTTGTAAGAACCACAATTAATAGATATATTTCAGTGAATAACTTATTGTTCAAATCTGTATATAAATATGTACATAAAGTGTTGTAATTATATTGTAAAATGGATGGATGGATGGATGGATGGATGGACGTTTAAAACAAAACTGTTATTATTAATTAGTAAGCATACATTTTTTTAGCCTTTTTAGAGAAAATCATATCATTGTAGTAAATTATGCAAATTACTCGACGATGTCATGGTGACCACGCCCATAGCCACGCCCCCACCGCCACAGGTATCTTGGCAGTTTATGGGAAACACTGGCTTATCACATAAAATGTAAGTAAATAATTGCATTCATTATTAAACATGTATTACTTTGAAATATTATACATTATTATAAAGTACTTTATTAAAATAATATTTTATAAAAAATATAAATATTAGTATTGTATCATATATACAATAATATTAATAATATAGTATTATTATAGTATAACAATAATGTTATTGTTATAATAATAATGTATTATTATGCTATTATTACTACTATTAGGTCAATTTATTCAATAGTACAATTAATTAAAATGTAAAAACTGGCAAGAAATACGTCAACCAAAAATCACTCCATAAACTCTACTGCTTGTCAGTGTTACCATATCTGAGTTATTGTGTTATGTTAACTACAAAAGTACACTTATTCACTTACGACATTACAAAAAGAAAGATCAGGTAAAATAATACATAATGAGTGATACGTACAGTAATTACAAATAAATTGGAGGCAGCCACCACAGTTGACATACCACACACACACAAGTCACAATTTTTTCTGTGATTGTTGGTCCAAAGCTAATAAAGATTTTGGCAAAATGAGCGTAATGAGATATATTTTTTTGTCGTTCTCTGTATTTTTTTAAGTTTATTGCGCCGTCAGGTGCGTGTTAAGAGTGCCTGGTGGTCACGAAACCACTGCAGGAATGTAGCAGCAGAGTGCGTCAAATACATAAATTATACTTTCACGAAATAAAAGCAGTTTTTATTGTAAGTTTATAAGCTGGAGTATGTTTAGAACGACATATGGACATATTATTTTGGGGTTTTTCGACATCCGGGCAGAGCCGCAAACAACCTTGGTAGTAATCATGGCGGCTGTTGTTTAGTTCGGTGTTTTTCAACCACTGTGCCGCGGCACACTAGTGTGTCTTGAGATATCAACTGATGTGCCGTGGGGAATTTTGCAATGCCACCTAATTGTTTTCTATTGTATTCTATTTTTTGCAAACCGATAATTATGATCTACAAATAATGTGGCGTTGTTGAGTGTCATCATGCTCAACAGAGTAACCATGTAATACTCTTCAACATCAGTAGGTGGCAGCAGGTAGATAATTGCTTTGTGGGCCTAATTTGAGATACATTTTTACAGATACATTTTTAATGTATTATAATTTTTGTATGTTTATTTAAGCAGGAAAAGTCCCATTGAGAGTCCCATTGTCTTTTTCAGGACATTCATACACCAGTGTAGGTTCCACTGGGGGATAGGTGGGCCGTGATTAGCTGGCATCAAACCTGGAACCCTCTAGTTGCTGGCACGGCCACTCCACCATCCGAGCCACGCCGCCCCAAACGCCGTTATAATTACGATATGAATTAATATCGAACAATCGCGTCAGGAATTTGATGTGAACAACTTTAAATTGTCAATATAGACTACTGAGTCTTCTACTGAGTCTTAACATTGTCTGCGAAGTGGTGCGCCTCGGGATTTTTTCCAACGAAAAAAACGTGCCTCTGCTCAAAAAAGGTTGAAAAACACTCGTTTAGTTGGCCATACTCTTGTTATACATGACTCTGTGTGGTGCGGTACACGGGCTCTATCTAGTGGTAAGCCAAAGAATAATTTAATTAAAGCACAGTGTTTTATTTTCCTACAGACACACTGTTGCTGTCTAAACTGTGTGTAATTTTATTTTATTTTTATTTTTATTAAGGATCCCCATTAGCTGGTTGCCACAACAACCCACTAGTCTTCCTGGGGTCCACAAACTCAATACAATTACAAGTAAAAGCACATAATTATAACTACACAATACAGAAAGAAATAAAAGCATCAATAAGAAAACAAGCAAACAATTTACAGTCACAGAATAATAATTACCACATAAATATAACTACACAATACAAAACCAAACAAAAATCATCAACAAGCAAACTAATTTACAGACTCAGATAAAATATTACTTTCCTTTTAAAAACCTGTTTACTTTCAATGCCGGTGAGAATTCGAGGCAGGTTATTCCAGAGCGATACAGTTCTATAAATAAATAAATAAAGATCAATAATTAAATACATTTTTAATGAATACTTAGGCCTATTACGCTAGTGTATTTTAAAGGCCTACTGAAACCCACTACTACCGACCACGCAGTCTGATAGTTTATATATCAATGATGAAATCTTAACATTGCAACACATGCCAATACGGCCGGGTTAACTTATAAAGTGCAATTTTAAATTTCCCGCTAAACTTCCGGTTGAAAACGTCTTTGGATGATAACGTATGCGCGTGACGTAACAAGTGAAACAGAAGTATCGGTACCCCATTGAATCCAATACAAAATAGCTCTGTTTTCATCTCATAATTCCACAGTATTCTGGACATCTGCGTTGGTGAATCTTTTGCAATTTGTTTAATGAACAATGAAGACTGCAAAGAAGAAAGTTGTAGGTGGGATCGGTGTATTAGCGGCGGACTACAGCAACACAACCAGGAAGACTTTGACTCGGATAGCAGACGCGCCAGCCGACGCTAGCCACCGACCGCACGGATGATCGTGGTGAAGTCCTTCGTTCTTCCGTCGATCGCTGGAACGCAGGTGAGCACGGGTGTTGATGAGCAGATGAGGGCTGGCTGGCGTAGGTGGAGCGCTAATGTTTTTATTATAGCTCTGTGAGGTCCCGTTACTAAGTTAGCTTCAATGGCATCGTTAGCAACAGCATTTTTAAGCTTCGCCAAGCTGGAAAGCATTAACCGTGTATTTACATGTCCCTGGTTTAATACATACTTGCCAACCTTGAGACCTCCAATATCGAGAAGTGGGTGTTTGGGGCGGGGCGTGGTTGGGGCGTGGCTAAGGGCGTGGTTAAGAGGAGAGTATATTTACAGCTAGAACCAAATCAAGTATTTCATATATATATAAGATATATATATATATATATATATATATATATATATATATATATATATATATATATATATATATATATATATATATATATATATATATATATATATATATATATATATATATATATATATATGTATGAAATACTTGACTTTCAGTGAATTCCAGCTATATATATTTTTTTTTTTATTTTTTTATTTTATTATACATATAAATAAAAGACATACTTGAATTTCAGTGTTCTGCAGGCTATCTAGTAGGTGGCAGTATTGTCCTGTGTAAGAGTGTCACAACCTTGCTGTTTACGGCAGACGAACTGCTTTACGGTAGACTAAACGTGACTGCTGTTGTTGTGTGTTGTTACCGCGCTGGGAGGACGTTAATGAAACTGCCTAACAATAAACCCACATAAGAAACCAAGAACTCTCTCTCCTTGTTGTGCACTCTACTCTCTAAAAGCCGTAGATGTTATGACGTCATTGGGCAGGCAAGCTGCTGGGAAAGCGGACGTGAGAACGGCTGTCCCCACTCAGGTCCGCATTGAGCTGGAGGGTGCGTGGCCTCCAGCTCCGGCTGAATACTGGGATTTTGTCGGGAGAAAATCTCTGCCGGGAGGTTGTCGGGAGAGGCGCTGAATAACGGGATTCTCCCGCTAAAAACGGGAGGGTTGGCAAGTATGGTTTAATAGTATTGTTGATCTTCTGTCTATCCTTCCAGTCAGGGGTTTATATTTTTTGTTTCTATATGCAGTTAAGCACGATGCTATCACGTTAGCTCCGTAGCTAAGTTAGCTTCAATGGCGTTGTTAGCAACAGCATTTTTAAGCTTCGCCAGGCTGGAAAGCATTAACCGTGTATTTACATGTCCCTGGTTTAATAGTATTGTTGATCTTCTGTCTATCCTTCCAGTCAGGGATTTATTTATTTTGTTTCTATATGCAGTTAAGCACGATGCTATCACGTTAGCTCCGTAGCTAAAGTGTTTCGTCGATGTATTGTCGTGGAGATAAAAGTCACTGTGAATGTCCATTTCGCGTTCTCGACTCTCATTTTCAAGAGGACATAGTATCCGAGGTGGTTTAAAATACAAATCCGTGATCCACAACAGAAAAAGGAGAGAGTGTGGAATCCAATGAGCCAGCTTGTACCTAAGTTACGGTCAGAGCGAAAAAAGATATGTCTTGCACTGCATTCTAGTACTTCACTCTAACGTTCCTCATCCACGAATCTTTCATCCTCGCTCAAATTAATGGGGTAATCGTCGCTTTCTCGGTCTGAATCTCTCTCGCTGCTGGTGTAAACAATAGGAAAATATGAACAGTCCTTCCTCTGGTGTCGTCACGCTACTTCCGGTACAGGCAAGGCTTTTTTTATCAGAGACCAAAAGTTGCGAACTTTATCGTCGTTGTTCTATACTAAATCCTTTCAGCAAAAATATGGCAATTTCGCGAAATGATCAAGTACGACACATAGAATGGATCTGCTATCCCCGTTTAAATAAAAAAAATTCATTTCAGTAGGCCTTTAATGTTGGTCATTATGGTGGTACTTTGAGAGCTAAGTTTTTTCTGAGGTGGTACTTGGAGAAAAAAGTTTGAGAACCACTCCATTAGTCAAACTACTGTTTAAAAATGTTGGAGCCAAGACACACAACAACGTCTCTCAGCAGTTTAGAACAAGCCGGGGCAAGTACTTTAAACTAAATCAGATTTAAGATTATGCAACGTAGCAAATCGCATTTCACAATATACCCAGGAAAAAAAACAAAAAATAAAGACGTTACAAAACCATGACTTTTAGTTCTTTTTTTTCTCCATTTTGTTATGTCAAGTACACAGTGACATTTTAAATAGCACCATTTTTTTTTTTTTTCCAAGCAGTACCCTGATATTACGCGGAACACCGTGGTGCCACTTCAGTTCTCTGACGTGTGAGCACAGCGTGCTAACCCACAGTCTTATAATTACTTGACCTGGTGAACGGTGGTGGGGCCTGCTTAATTATTCATTACTAAGATCTCGTGGTGTGTGAGCAGGATGACATCTGCACACTGCAGCTAATTGTCTGTCAATGTGAGAGTCAGACTGTGTTGAGGAACACAGAGCTGCTAAGAAAGGACGTGGCACAGCAACACATTAAAGCTTCCTGCCTTTTCCTGAATAAACTCTCGGGTGAATCGAGAGCAGGGCGTGGTGCATTTACTCTCTTATCCAGAGGAACCAGTATTCCCACCTCAGCCGTGAGTAGGAACGATGTCAGGGCAGCGGCTTCCCCTCCCACGATGAACTAAATTGGGCATGTAAGCCAATTTCAGCTCATGCTGAGTGAACACAAGAATGAGGTTGATATTGTAACATTTTACTGCCAACATCTCGTTAAGCAGGAGACGGAAGCCCATAGAAGGGTATTCCTTACATACTTTTATTACATTCTTCATGTCTACAAAAATCACGCCATTAACCTCAGTTAGAGATGTCCGATAATATCGGACTGCCGATATTATCGGCCGATAAATGCTTTAAAATGTAATATCGGAAATTATCGGTATCGGTTTCAAAAAGTAAAATTTATGACTTTTTAAAACGCCGCTGTGTACATGGACGTAGGGAGAAGTACAGAGCGCCAATAAACCTTAAAGGCACTGCCTTTGCGTGCCGGCCCAGTCACATAATATCTACGGTTTTTCACACACACACAAGTGAATGCAAGGCATACTTGGTCAACAGCCATACAGGTCACACTGAGTGTGGACGTATAAACAGCTTTAACACTGTTACAAATACGCGCCACACTGTGAACCCACACCAAACAAGAATGGCAAACACATTTCGGGAGAACATCCGCACAGTAACACAACATAACAAATACCCAGAACCCCTTGCAGCACTAACTCTTCCGGGACGCTACAATATACACCCCCCGCTGCCCCTATATCTCCCCCACCTCAACCCCGCCCCCCAACCCCACCCACCTCCACCTCCACATGCTCTCTCAGGGAGAGCATGTCCCAAATTCCAAGCTGCTGTTTTGAGGCATGTTAAAAAAAAATAATGCACTTTGTGACTTCAATAATAAATATGGCAGTGCCATGTTGGCATTTTTTTTCCATAACTTGAGTTGATTTATTTTGGAAAACCTTGTTACATTGTTTAATGCATCCAGCGGGGCATCGCGACAAAATTAGGCATATTATTGTGCTAATTCCACGACTGTATATATCAGTATCGGTTGATATCGGAATCGGTAATTAAGACTTGGACAATATCGGTTGATATCGGATATCGGCAAAAAAGCCATTATCGGACATCTCTAACCTCAACAGTATGTATTTAGCCAAAGCAACACTATAATTAATAACTGGTGTGAGGTGGTCGGTTCACAATGTGAAACTGCAAAAACCAGACTACATTCTACGCATCAGTCGGAACCAGACATGCTAATTAACAACAACGAAAGATAATGAAGGTCTCCTGTAATTACTTCTCAACATGTGCGCCACAGTTACGAAACACATTTTATCTGAGAAGAGACTGAGGGCAACGCTGCAGCAAAGTGGAGACTGAGGAGTACATTAGTGCAGCATCCAGGGGCCGTCCATTATATTAATATACATATACAGGCATGGTTAAAAGTTTACATACACTTGTAAATAACATAATGTCATGGCTGTCCTGAGTTTCCAATAATTTCTACAACTCTTATTTTTTTGTGATAGAGTGATTGGAGCACATACTTGTTGGTCACAAAAAACATTCATGAAGTTTGGTTCTTTTATGAATTTATTATGGGTCTACTGAAAATGTGACCAAATCTGCTAAGTCTATTGTTTCTTCAGCATTGTCCACACGTTTAAGTCAGGACTTTGGGAAGGCCATTCCAAAACCTTAATTCTAGCCTGATTTGGCCATTCCTTTACTTTTGACGTGTGTTTGTGGTCATTGTCCTGTTGGAACACCCAACTGCGCCCAAGACCCAACCTCCGGGCGGATGATTTTAGGTTGTCCTGAAGAATTTGGAGGTAATCCTCCTTTTTCATTGTCCCATTTACTCTCTATAAAACACCAGTTCCATTGGCAGCAAAAGTGAAGGCACAGCAACTTCACTCAAAACAAGATAACAAGCAACAATTGACTGTATTTACTTCTCAACATGTTGGCTATTGCCAGGAAACAAACTCAACCTAAAATGGAGCGCTACGGAAAAAAGGAGATTGTGGGGTAAATTACTGCAACATGCAGGGAGATAAGGCAAAGCAACATCTGTCTCCCAGAGGTTTCCATGTTGGCAAACGTAAAGAGATCAATTTTATTCTCGAAGAGATTGAGGGCAGCGAGAAAACGAAGCGCTGCAGTGAAGTGGAGACTATGGAGTACGGTAATGCAGCATCCAAAGCTTATTCACTCGGAATAAGAGACGATAACAAACAACAATGGAGAAGAACAGAGGTCTACTGTATTTACTTCTCAACATGGCCATGGTGAGAAAACAAATTCAACCCAAAATGGAGCGCTGCAGCAAAGTGGAGATTGCGGAGTAAATTACAGCAGCAATAGTCTGGGGAGGAGAATACAGGTCTCCTCAATTTGCTCCTCGACATGTTTGTCAACGTAAATAGAAACATTTTATACTGGCGGAGACTAAGGGCAGCAAGAAAAAACAGGCCGCTGCAGCAAAGTAGAGACTGTGGAGTATCATGCTACAGCATGCAAAGAGCTAAGGCTCACTTACATCAGTCGGATGAAACATGCTAACAAACATTGGCCATGTTAAGGAGACAAACTATGTCCAAAAGGACACTGCGGGCAAAGACAAAACAGCAGAGTGGAAACTGTGGCGTGTAATATTATAGCAGCCAACATCATCTCTATTTTATGCTGCTGCTGTCACATATACTGTATATACTGTAATATTGTACATGGTCATTGGTAGATATTTTATATATGTTATAGACATAATATAATATATCTGTATATATATTATTCTGTACACATATTATGTATATATTCGTATATATGTTAGATTTTTTTATCGCTATATTAGTCTATTTATACCTTCATTGTCCTTTCCATCCTTACACTTTCCATCATTGTAACTGAGCTACTGTGTTGAACAATTTCCCTTGTGGATCATTAAAGTTTGTCTAAGTCTAAGTCTAATTTTGTCACGTCGTCTGGGTTTTCGCAGCTTACTGCGGGGTTCATTCTCCCAGGATGCAGATGGACCACTCCGGACAAAGCGTGCAGGTAAGAACATGATTTATTCTCAAAAATAACGCGAAGTACCAAAAACAGAAAACAAGCAAAAGGAATAATGTGCTGATCGCACTCGAAACTAAGCTACCACTTAGCATGGACTAGAAACAAGCAAAACTTACGTAGACAAGGCTACCACTTAGCATTGGCTAGGAGACAAGCAAAACCTACACTACCGTTCAAAAGTTTGGGGTCACATTGAAATGTCCTTATTTTTGAAGGAAAAGCACTGTACTTTTCAATGAAGATAACTTTAAACTAGTCTTAACTTTAAAGAAATACACTCTATACATTGCTAATGTGGTAAATGACTATTCTAGCTGCAAATGTCTGGTTTTTGGTGCAATATCTACATAGGTCAGGGGTCGGCAACCCGCGGCTCCGGAGCCGCATGCGGCTCCTTGACCACTCTGATGAGGCTCAGCTACATACATTATTACACTCTAATTACTAAATAAAGGACGTGCCCTAATTGCACTGCAGTAATTGTCCTCTATAGCATTTACATACAGCGTGCCAGTCCAGCCACATGTTGCATGTTGTTATTACTTGCACACACAGGAGACAGCAAAGCATACTTACTCATCAGCCACACAGCTTACACTGACGGTAGCCGTATCAAACAACTTTAACATTGTTACGTTACAAATATGCGCCACACTGTGAACCCACACCAAAAAACAATGAAAAACACATTTCTGGAGAACATCCCACCGTTACACAACATAAACACAACACAACCATTACCCAGAATCCCATGCAGCCCTAACTCTTCCGGTCTACATTATACACCCCCGCTACCACCAAATCCCCCCACACATCAACCCCCCCCCCCCCACCCCCCCCTCTCCGTGCGGTTGAGCGGAAGAGTTAGGGCTGCATGGGATTCTGGGTATTGGTACCGTCAGTGTAAGATGTGTGGCTGCTGAGGTAGTACGCCTTGCTGTCACTTACGTGAGCAAGCTGAAACTGCATTCTACGTGTGGTCGAGCAGGTACACTGTTACTGCATTTGGCGCCCTCTACAGCCTGCACTGTCATCACGCTCTGATATTCGGGAGACTCCCGGGAAAAATGAGAGGGTTGGCAAGTATGACGCTATCAAGCGCCATTCATTCAAAATTCGCGGGCTGCACTAACATCAAATTTCCACATTAAAGTGCGTGCGTGTGTCGGAGACCCCTGGTTAACATAGCACAAAGCATTTAAGCTTTGTATGCAGTGTTTTTCATTTTAAATTTTAAAAAACATTTTGTGGCTCCCATTACTTTCTTTAATTTGTGAAACTTGCCAAAATGGCTCTTTGAGTGGTAAAGGTTGCCGACCCCTGACATAGGTGTATAGAGGCCCATTTCCAGCAACTATCACTCCAGTGTTCTAATGGTACAATGTGTTTGCTCATTGGCTCAGAAGGCTAATTGATGATTAGAAAACCCTTGTGCAATCATGTTCACACATCTGAAAACAGTTTAGCTCGTTACAGAAGCTACAAAACTGACCTTCCTTTGAGCAGATTGAGTTTCTGGAGCATCACATTTGTGGGGTCAATTAAACGCTCAAAATGGCCAGAAAAAAAAAATGTCATCTAAAACTCGACAGTCTATTCTTGTTCTTAGAAATGAAGGCTATTCCACAAAATTGTTTGGGTGACCCCAAATTTTTGAACGGTAGTGTACGTTGACAGGTTGCATGAAGCAAACAATGACGCCAGGCCGACTGACTGGCAAAGGCAAGCTTAAATAATGCCTCTGATTAGTGCTCGGGAAACAGGTGAGCGGACGAGCACTAATCAGAGACAGGTGAACACAATGAGCAACCATGGCAACCAAAACAAACTCAGAGGTGCACAAACAGGAACTCAAGGAGTCCAAAACTAACAGAAAATACAAAACATGATCCGGACCACGGATCATGAAACATTCAGAGCGAGAGACAGGGGGTATGATAACAACAACAATGGAGGAGGGTGAAGGTTTCCTGTATTTAAGCCTCCACATGTTTGTTGCAGTGAGAATACATAGATTATTCAAGAGGACACTGAGGGCACAAGTCACAATCAGTGTTAGTAATAACAGCGTTATTTTTTTCCCGTAACGAGTATTTTAATTAATTATTGTTGCCATCGTTGCCGTTACTGAGGATGTGAAATGGGGCGTTACTGTAGTTTGGTTGAATAAGCGCATGGTGTCAGGTTTCTGCAGACATTAGATAGTAGAGCAGGGGCGGTGATGATGGCGCCGTTGTAAACGCGCTGATGATAATTGGCTGGGTGGGCGGATCATGCTCTGCTCTCGCTCTCTCACTGCACGCTCTGACTGACACATAACTAGGCCCGTGCTAATTGCGACGGGTCAGAGCCAGGGAAATTCAATGGTGCCGTTCTCATACTGTAAGTACCAGCACTACTTTTCGCTCAGTGAAATTAAAGGCACGATTGTTTATGTAACAGTCACGCTACGTCCAGGAAAAAAGTGGGGTTCCACATCCACTCGAATCGCACCTCACATCATCACATGACACTTGCTGCTGCTGCTGCTACGCCAAGCCCAAATGCAGCCACTTTTTTAAAACAGACTCATCACATTTTGGAATTTGGATTAATCGTGATTAATCACAGGTGATTACTCCCTTGCATTATTAAAATTAGCTTTAGAAAAGACTCTAATATTTGTACACATATGCAATTTTATTATTAGAATGCCATTCAGGAATGTCTTACTTGAAAGCATTTCATTTATTTGCCCAAAACTTGGTAAATTGTTATGGTTCATACTAGAGATGTCCGATAATGGCTTTTTTGCCGATATTCCGATAGTCCAACTCTTAATTACCGATACCGATATATACAGTCCTGGAATTAACACATTATTATGCTTAATTTTGTTGTGACGCCCAGCTGGATGCATTAAACAATGTAACAAGGTTTTCCAAAATAAATCAACTCAAGTTATGGAAAAAATGCCTACATGGCACTGCCATATTTATTATTGAAGTCACAAAGTGCATTATTTTTTTTAACATGCCTCAAAACAGCAGCTTGGAATTTGGGACATGCTCTCCCTGAGAGAGCATGAGGAGGTTGAGGTGGGCGGGGTTGAGGTGGGGGAGGTATAGGGGTAGCGGGGGGTGTATAGGGGGGTGTATATTGTAGCGTCCCGGAAGAGTTAGTGCTGCAAGGGGTTCTGGGTATTTGTTCTGTTGTGTTTATGTTGTGTTACGGTGCGGATGTTCTCCCGAAATGTGTTTGTCATTCTTGTTTGATGTGGGTTCACAGTGTGGCGCATATTTGTAACAGTGTTAAAGTTGTTTATACGTCCACCCTCAGTGTGACCTGTATGGCTGTTGACCAAGTATGCCTTGCATTCATTTGTGTGTGTGAAAAGCCGTAGATATTATGTGACTGGGCCGGCACGCAAAGGCAGTGCCTTTAAGGTTTATTGGCGCTCTGTACTTCTCCCTACGTCCGTGTACACAGCGGCGTTTGAAACAGTCATAAATTTTACTTTTTGAAACCGATACCGTTAATTTTGAAACCGATACCGATCATTTCCGATATTACATTTTAAAGCATTTATCGACCGATAATATCGGCAGTCCGATATTATCGGACATCTCTAGTTCATACTCCTGCCGACTCACGGGCATTTCCCCTCGGCTGCGGTTGCTCCTCCGCGCGGCTGCGAAGAATCAGCAATCAACACACCTGCCCGTGATGAGCGACCTGCCTTCATAAGCCAGCGCGTCTTGAGATCCAGTGCCACAACCTAGCTACTCGTACACGTACAGTAAGCCCATTACGTCTCCAGCCTTCTCACACGTGCATATCCTCTCTCTGTGTTCCCTCCCCGTCGTGTTCATTGTGTCCCGTGTTGTTTCGTTCTCCAGCTTCCCGTCGCCCTTCCTCGTTGTCGAGCTGTGTGTCTCGTCTTCCTGGTTCCCCTCTGGACTTCCTCTTGCCTCTCTGGATTTCGACCTCACGCCAGCCCACTGACCACGACGCCTCGCTCCAGCCCTTGACCTTCCGACTGTCCTTGGACTTCCGAGCCTGCCTTTCCCTCTTTGGACTTCTGCTTCGATTTCAACACGCACCTTCAACACCCGCTGGTAACCACTCACATATAATTGCCACACATAGTCACACCTCACTTACAACTCAAGCTGTTAATTAATACGCTGACAGCTCTTCATCGTCTCACTGCCGTCACATAAATGTCACAAGTTGTTGGTGACGAACCCCAAGATGCAGAGAAGGCAGGCTTGGTGCAAGAAAACATGATTTAATGTCCACAATAAAGAAAAAACACAAACCAGGAACTAGGAACAGGCAAACTGGAAACAGGAACCAGAAAACCGAAAAACTGGAAAAAGCTAACGGCTAACAGGATCTGGCTAACAGGAAAACACAAAACAAGGAGCTAGGAGACAGCAAACTGTAAATAGCTATGGAACCAGCCAACAAGAACAGCTTACCGCAACTACGACAAGTAGTAGCTCGACAGGTAGTAGCGACAATACTCCAGCACTGACTGGAGTGCAAAGCAGGTCTAAATAGCAGCTGGCTGATTGACACCAGGTGTGGCCAGGTGCCAATCAGCCACAGCTGAGGGGACACGGCACTCAGAGAGACAAACAGGAAACTGAACCAAAATAAGAGTGCTGACAGGAAATAAAACTAACAGACGTAAAACTAAAACCTAACCAAACTGTCAAGGACAAGCCTGACAATAAATATTTTATCTAAAGTTCTTTCAGGCTTCAGGAATCGCTCTACTTAAAGGCCAAATCTTCCTTTGTGTATTTCTACTGTACTGTATTGGGTTTTGTACTTACTAATGTTGTTACTTTATGGAATATTTATTCGTTATACATTTTTTATTTCTATTCAAATCATATGGCACACTGCAATCTATTGAGTTCAGATGAATGCCAAATGATGTAAAACACTGTATATCGTGTTTTTATTCTTCAGTCAGTCAATATGAACATCTTTGACGTCGTTAAATATGTTATCGAACATAGTAGCATATAAAATAATGAAAAATAGAAATGAAATCAAATGAAAAATAACGTCACTAGCTGTGTTTCCATTGCAGTTTTTCGCAAAATAAAAGCCATATTTCAAAAATTTCGATAAAGTACATTTGCGACTTGCATTAAAGGGATTCTTTGCGTCATGAGCCGTAATTCTCGTAAAATCTCATCTCGCAAGACTTTACTTTGAGGAATATATTGCAGCCACTGCTCCGTGACGTCAATAGAAAACACATTAAGAGTGTTACTAAAACTGCCTTCTTTCATCTCCGTAATATCGCTAAAATCCGTCCCATTTTGTCCACCACCGACGCTGAGATCATTATTCATGCGTTCATTACGTCTCGATTACTGTAACGTATTATTTTCGTGTCTCCCTATGTCTAGCATTAAAAGATTACAGTTGGTACAAAATGCAGCTGCTAGACTTTTGACAAGAACAAGAAAGTTTGATCATATTAGGCTTATACTGGCTCACCTGCACTGGCTTCCTGTGCACATAAGATGTGACTTTAAGGTTTTACTACTTACGTATAAAATACTACACGGTCTAGCTCCATCCTATCTTGCTGATTGTATTGTACAATATGTCCCAGCCAGAAATCTGCGTTCAAAGAACTCCAGCTTATTAGGGACTCCCGGAGCCCAAAAAAAGTCTGCAGGCTTTAGAGCGTTTTCTATTCGGGCTCCAGTACTCTGGAATGCCCTCCCGGTAACAGTTAGAGATGCTACCTCAGTAGAAACATTTAATCCCATCTTAAAACTCATTTGTATACTCTAGTCCAGGGGTCACCAACGCGGTGCCCGCGGGCACCAGGTAGCCCGTAAGGACCAGATGAGTAGCCCGCCGACCTTCATTTTAGCTTCTGTTTTTTCGACGAAGAATATTTGTGAAATATTTCTTCAAACTTATTATGATTAAAATTCAAAAAAAATATTCTGGCAAATCTAGAAAATCTGTAGAATCAAATTTAAATCTTATTTCAAAGTCTTTTGAATTTTCTTTTAAAATTTTTGTTCTGGAAAATCTAGAAGAAATAATAATTTGTCTTTGTTAGAAATATAGCTTGATCCAATTTGTTATATATTCTAACAAAGTGTAGATTGGATTTTAACCTATTTAAAACATGTCATCAAAATTCTAAAATTAATCTTAATCAGGAAAAATTACTAATGATGTTCCATAAATTCTTTTTTAAAGTTCTTCTCTTCTTTTTTTCGGTTGAATTTTTAATTTTAAAGAGTCGAAATTGAATATAAACTATGTTTCAAAATTTAATTGTCATTTTTTTGTGTTTTCTCCTCTTTTAAACCGTTCAATTAAGTGTAAATATCATTAATTATTAATAATAACATAGAGTTAAAGGTAAATTGAGCAAATTGGCTATTTCTGGCAATTTATTTAAGTGTGTATCAAACTGGTAGCCCTTCGCATTAATCAGTACCCAAGAAGTAGCTCTTGGTTTCAAAAAGGTTGGTGACCTCTGCTCTAGTCTTTAGACAGAGCCCTTTTTAGACCAGTTGATCTGCTGTCTCTCTTTCCTGCTCTTCCCCCCTCTCCTGCATGGAGAGGTTATCAGGTAACCACGGATCAGCCTCCACGGATGAGGCGCTAGCGGTTTAATGTCGGGACCCAGGATGGACAACTCCTCTATGCTTCAGTTGGTGACGTCTCTACACTGCTGACTTGTCTCCATTCAAGATGATCCCCTGCTGGCTTCCCAATAGACTGGACTTCCACATGAAGTCGGGACCCGGGGTGGACCACTCCTTATGCATCAGTCAGTGACGTCTCTGCGCCCTGACGTGTCTCCATGCAAGAGGATCCCCTGCTGGCCCCACTACGGACTGGACTCTCACATTATTAACTGTATCCCCTCGGCATTCATTGTCACCCAGGTGGGGGTCCCCACATCTGCGGTCCCTTCCCAGGTTTCTCGTTGTTCCCATTGGGTTGAGTTTTTCCTTGCCCTAATGTGGGATCTGAGCCGAGGATGTCATTGTGGCTTGTGCAGCCATTTAAGACATTTTTGATAAAGGGCTATATAAGTCAACTTTGAATGATTGATTGATTGATTGATTGAAGGCAGCAGGTGATCGCTCAAGGGCAACTTCCTTATGGCCCCGTTAACATTGTTCGTGCAAGTTGGTCTCTCCTAGCGTGCTGGTCGGCCTCTATTTCAGGGAAGGCACCCATGAGACGGCACGGTGCGGCTGTGCCGCCTCGCTCGACCCTGGCCGACCAATCGGAAGCGAGACCAAGACGACCCGTCTGCCCTAGTTGTCCTGCATGGGCGCACCGTTGGTTCGGTGTTTAGATGCCCTCTAAATGCGGAAAAAAAGTGTTTCCATTATGCTTTTGCAAAAAAATTCAATATCGAAACGTCTCAAAAACCACCTCATTGCGATATTTGAGAGGTGTTTCGAAACATGGTGTTTCCATTACCAGTTTTTTATTGCGATATTTAGGTTTTGCGCATTTCAAAGTCTCCAAGTCCGAGTCCATGGTTCTCGCCCAAAAAAGGCTGGAGTGCCATCTCCGGGTTGGGGAGTAGATTCCAGCCCCATGTGGAGGAGTTCAAGTACCTCGGAGTCTTGTTCACCAGTGAGGGAAGAGTGGATCGTGAGATCGACAGGCGGATCGGTGCGGTGTCTTCAGTAATGCGGACGCTGTATCGATCTGTTGTGGTGAAGAAGGAGCTGAGCCGGAAGGCAAAGCTCTCAATTTACCGGTCGATCTACGTTCCCATCCTCACCTATGGTCATGAGCTTTGGGTTATGACCGAAAGGACAAGATCACGGGTACAAGCGGCCGAAATGAGTTTCCTCCACCGGGCGGCGGGGCTCTCACTTAGAGATAGGGTGAGAAGCTCTGCCATCCGGGAGGAGCTCAAAGTAAAGCCGCTGCTACTCCACATCGAGAGGAGCCAGATGAGGTGGTTCCGAACGCCTCCCTAGGGAGGTGTTTAGGGCACGTCTGACCGGTAGGAGGCCACGGGGAAGACCCAGAACACGTTGGGAAGACTATGTCTGGCAGCTGACCTGGGAACGCCTCGGGATCCCCCGGGAGGAGCTGGTTGAAGTGGGAGAGTGAAGTCTGGGCTACCCTACTTAGACTGCTGCCCCCACGACCCGACCTCGGATAAACGGAAGAACATGGATGCATGGATGGCATTTCTATGGGTAATGGAAATGCAGCTACAGTTACCTTGTTGAGTAACTAATTACTATTACAATGAGGTAACTGAGTTACTAACTCAATTACTTTTTTCGGATAAGTAATTTGTAACTGTAACTAATTACTTTTATAAGGTAAGATAACCAACAATGGTCACAATAGTTGTGTATAAAGGACTCCAAATGTTTGACGCTAGTGTGCAAACACCAAGAACACACCTTTACCCCACAACCTACTACACACCTGAAGATAAGATCAGGTTGCGTCCCACGTCCTCCGCCACCTGCCGCACCACGCTGGAGTTGGCCGGAACGTACGCCAACTGCAAATGTGTCCAGTCGCTTTTGGGCAGCATGTCCACCGAGTAGCTCTGGTAGACCGTGGCATTGGGGAAGTCCTTAAAAGGCACCTTCTGACGCAGCACGATGAGGATGCCGGAGAACAGCAGCGGTAAAATGATCTCCACCAGCGTTACCAGGAGTTGACGTTTCTGGAGGGGAAACATAGGGGTCACGGGTTGTATGGTCATGGCTTTGACATATTGAGAGGAAGTAAAATGCGGCTTTCGAGGTCAATGGGAAAATAGGAAGTAACAGACTCCAAAGCTTTACATATTGAGTGAACTATATTAACTTTAAATTACACCAGTGGCATCCTTTGAGTTGTAGTCAAATTGCTATGGAAGACATGCTCGCATACATGTAATACAGATATCATCAAAGTTTTATATTAACTTGACAAAAATAGTCAATGACTAATGGGCAATTTTTTGCCTGACCCTGCCCTGCAACAACGTTTTGCATGATGGTCATGCATTTCAGCCAATCTTGATTGAATTTGACATACTGCACAGTCTAACAAGTCATATTGCGTGTGTGTTAAACAAACTTCGCCGATAAAGCTGATACATGTGCTCGTCAGTCCCCTACAGCAGTGGTCCCCAACCACCGATTGGTACCGGGCCGCACAAGAAATACATTAAATTAAATCAACATAAAAAACACAATATATACATAATATATCAATATTAATCAATACAGTCTGCAGGGATACAGTCTGTAAGCACACATGATTGTATTTCTTTATTAAAAAATAAAATTAAAATTAAAAAAAATTTAAAAAAAATACGGTACTTGTTCTTGATGGAAGTAAGAAAATGCAGATTAGAATTTCAAATAGTGCTGTCAAATTATATATTTTAAAATATATTAATCCCACTTTTAAATTGAGAAAAGTCACAGGTTATTACCTGCTTGAAAAATGTAAGTTAACTTAAAAAAAAGAGCCCAATATTTGTATTCAAATGCAATGTTATTGTCAGAATGTCACAGACAAACATGTTTTGAATGTTTTACAGGAGTGCACTACATTTATTTGCTTACAACATGCCAAAAGTTGTATCTAAAATCCCATAATATTGTATTTTGAAGATCAATTTTCAGTCGCAGTCTCCTCACTCATCTTTGCACTGACGTACGCATCGACCTGCTCACTGACCTGCGTTGCCTTTCAGATAACTATCCGCGGTTAAGGTAAAAGAGCATTTCTGGTCAAATTAAATCCGTGATTAATCTGTGTATAGACATGAATAATGCAATATTTTTTTGATATTAATCACATGAGTAACGTGTTATTTTTGACAGCCCTGAATTCAAAGGTAATGAAGCCTGGAGACACTATTATGTACTATTATATCTCACTTAATAGCAAGTGCTTTTCAGCTGACTAAAGATTAAAAAAAGAACCACACAGTATAAAATATTTTAAAAAGTGTAATTTCAAACATTTCAAGCAATCATGTGTTGCAAGCATTGGCTTATGTTTTGAAATGATGCTGATTAAAAAAGAGGCAATTCAGTGTACACATAATTGGATTCTTGTGACCAGTGCTTAGAACACACACTGCATTTCTAATTTGGTAATTTGATCAAATTTCAAATCATTGCTATTTTCGTCTCGACAGCTAATCTAATAACTTTTTGGCCCCATATAAACTCGCTCACTTTAAAACGCTGCCCCAATGCATTTTAATGTATCAGAAAAAACACTTATGCATGCACTACATACCATTAGGGCTGCAACAACTAATCGATTAAATCGATTATAAAAATAGTTGCCGATTAATTTAGTCATCGATTCGTTGGATCTATGCTATGCGCATGCGCAGAGGCTTTTTTAAAAGAAAAAAAACTTCTTTTTTTTTTTTTTTTTTTTTAAATAAACCTTTTTTTATAAACTGCAACATTTACAAACAGCTGAGAAACAATAATCAAAATAAGTATGGTGCCAGTATGCTGTTTTTTTTCAATAAAATACTGGAAAGGATAGAAATTTAGTTTTTCTCTTTTATCCGATTATTAATCGAAGTAATAATCGACAGATTAATCGATTATCAAATTAATCGTTAGTTGCAGCCCTACATACCATAGAAAGACAGTTTACATACACTCATCAAGGAAATTAACTAGGGCTGCAACGATTAATCGATTGATTCGATAATAAAAAGCTTTGATTTATATTCTGGTTTCATGAGTGTAGCTAATAAAAATGTATCAAACCCTGGACCGCATGGAGTGTCTGCTGCAATAATGCACATAAGAGAGCGGTGGTGTGTGGGTGTTGTGATCTGTGTGGCGGCAAACATCTTTTAAGAGTTGTTTTTTATTATTATTATTAATGCACTAATATACACTACCGTTCCAAAGTTTGGGGTCACATTGAAATGTCCTTATTTTTGAAGGAAAAGCACTGTACTTTTCAATGAAGATAACTTTAAACTAATCTTAACTTTAAAGAAATACACTCTATACATTGCTAATGTGGTAAATGACCATTCTAGCTGCAAATGTCTGGTTTTTGGTGCAATATCTACATAGGTGTACAGAGGCCCATTTCCAGAAACTATCACTCCAGTGTTCTAATGGTACAATGTGTTTGCTCATTGGCTCAGAAGGCTAATTGATGATTAGAAAACCCTTGTGCAATCATGTTCACACATCTGAAAACAGGTTAGCTTGTTACAGAAGCTACAAAACTGACCTTCCTTTGAGCAGATTGAGTTTCTGGAGCATCACATTTGTGGGGTCAATTAAACGCTCAAAATGGCCAGAAAAAGAGAACTTTCATCTGAAACTCGACAGTCTATTCTTGTTCTTAGAAATAAAGGCTATTCCACAAAATTGTTTGGGTAACCCCAAACTTTTCAACGGTAGTTTATATAAAAGTGCAGTTTCAATGTTGATGATGTGCATTTATTAGAAAAAAAATGTGTTTCTGTCAAGCGGACAATGTGTTGTTTATTTCAAATATTTTCCCCAAAATATGCTTTGAGGCTATGAAGTGTTTTATCACATTACTTGATTATCCCACAAACTAATCGACAAATTACTAAAATAATCGATAGCTACAGAGCTAGAATTAAAGTACGTTTTGGGCCCTTAATGATTTGTAAGAACTGTTTAATGATTTAAAATATTCTTTAATAATTTGGAAAAACAAGAATTGGGTGCACAGGATTGAAAATATTTCGGATATACTATAATTTAAATAGGATTAAAATCATACAAAGAAGTTTGAATATATATAAAGTCACCTAAATCCTACAATAAATTGTGCTTTAGGTTCCAGAACGCCTTTTTACATCAAGAGAGTAAGCTCTTAACTTCTCGTTATTGATCATTATTGACTACTGTATGTAGTTTCACAAATGATTTGTTCCATGAAATATGTTTTGAACATCCAATACTTAGTTTACAATATAAATGCAACAATGTTTTCTCAGGCTCAACCTTATTACAAGCTACAGAACAAGACAACCCAGAAATACCAGATCGGGTAACTGGTAACTCTTGCAGAGTTGAAAGTCAAAGAAAAGAAAGCAAATGTGATAATAAATGACTGGTGTTTTAAAATGATGGGATTAAACAGGCAAAGCGAATGTCTGTTGTGCAGCTAAAATCTGCATTGTTTTTCCTTCCCAGTCTCCAGGCAGCCACGAGGGCAAGCCGTGAGGATTTGATAAAGCTTGAATGGAGCGACAGCCTCACTAAAACACTCACACAAAGGGCAAGCATGCAGGTGCATATCGGAATATTTGCTGCATTGTGTAACCTTTACCTGATATTGGGAATTTATGCAAGTGCCATTTTGAAGTGGCAAGAAATGTGCCAATAATCTGTGCTTGTGGGCGGCAGCGTGCACTGTGATTTATTAACTTGATATAGACATTTTAAAGGTGCAACATAAATAACAGGTGAGTCAATAGATTCCTTTATTTGCTTGTCTGTCTCAGCAATACCACTTTTGTTTGTTCTTTTCAAGATTATGGTATATGTGGTGTTCCTGACAGAAATTTAAATGCATACAGTCGTGGTCAAAGGTTTACATACACTTGTAAAGAACATAATGTCATGGCTGTCTTGAGTTTCCAATAATTTCTCCAACTCTTATTTTTTTGTGATAGAGTGAGTGGAGCACATGCTTGACATCACATGGACAAAGATAAGACCTTCTGGAGGAAAGTTCTGTGGTCAGATGAAACAAAAATTGAGCTGTTTGGCCACAATACCCAGCAATATGTTTGGAGGAGAAAAGGTGAGGCCTTTAATCCCAGGAACATCAATTCTTACTGTCAAGCATGGTGGTGGTAGTATTATGCTCTGGGCCTGTTTTGCTGCCAATGGAACTGGTGCTTTAAATGGGACAATGAAACCTCCAAATTCTTCATGACAACCTAAAATCATCAGCCCGGAGGTTGGGTCTTGGGCGCAGTTGGGTGTTCCAACAGGACAATGACCCCAAACTAGGGGTGTAACGGTACGTGTATTTATATTGAACCGTTTCGGTATTTGGGGTTCCGGTTCGGTTCGGAGGTGTTCCGAACAAGTTTCTACACGGACATATTAAGTAGCGTAACGCTGTTGTGTAAACAATGCACACCAAGGCCCAACACAAGGCATGCTAGCAGCTAACGAGCTACGATAGACTGACCATACGTCCTCTTTTCACCGGACATGTCCTTTTTTGCGGAGCTGTCAGGGCGGAGTTTCTTAAATGCCTCAAATGCATTTTGAGTTAGGATTGCGTGTATTTTCAATGTACGTTCAGGGTTAAGAAGGGGTTAAAAACAAAACAAATTGTGCGCGCAGCAGCATTCGTAAGGGAGGGGCAGAGACAGAGAGAGAGCGAGAGAGTTATGATAAACGCGAATGCGTCGCCAGGCTCTGCTTTTTTTTCATAGATTTATCAGATTTAATTTTTTATTATCTATAGCAGGGGTGTCAAAAGTGTGCCCCGGAGGCCATTTGCGGCCCACAGCTAATGTTTTAAAGGCCCACGGCACATTCTAAAAATACTATTAAAATAAACAAAAACATAACAAAAGTGAAATAAAAAAGCTTAAAGGTTAAATGTAATTTAGAAAAAGTTGCAATGTTGACTAATAAAACAAAGCTGTTTTTTTTTCTTTCAAACTGTCATTGCTCAAAACATAGTATTGAATCAAAATCAATGTTATTATGAATTATTGACCTATCCAAGGTTCCGATTACTTCACATCAAATATTCCACTAAGAAAAATATTTTTGGTGGAAGATTTTGCAAATTTGGTAAATAAATAACCCCAAAATGTATATTTCGTTGTTTTCTTACTGTACCGAAAATGAACCGAACCGTGACCTCTAAACCGAGGTACGTACCGAACCGAAATGTTTGTGTACCGTTACACCCCTACCCCAAACACACGTCACAAGGGGTAAAGGAATGGCTAAATCAGGCTAGAATTAAGGTTTTAGAATGGCCTTCCCAAAGTCCTGGCTTAAACGTGTGGACAATGCTGAAGAAACAAGTCGATGTCAGAAAACCAACTAATTTAGCTGAACTACACCAATTTTGTCAAGAGGAGTGGTCAAAAATTCAAGCAGAAGCTTGCCAGAAGCTTGTGGATGGCTACCAAAAGCGCATTTTTGCAGTGAAACCTGCCAAGGGACATGTAAACAAATATTAACATTGCTGTATGTATACTTTTGACCCAGCAGATTTGGTCACATTTTCAGTAGACCCATAATAAATTCAGAAAAGAACCAAACTTCATCAATGTTTTTTGTGACCAACAAGTATGTGCTCCAATCACTCTATCACAAAAATATAAGAGTTGTAGAAATATTTGGAAACTCAAGACAGCCATGACATTATGTTCTTTACAAGTGTATGTAAACTTTTGACCACGACTGTATATCAATGTTGTCGACTTCCACATCCAACCCATTTGATTGCAGAAAAATGGCCACCACCGTCATGTCGTTCTCCTCCTCTGTTCTTAGCAGCCCTAATATAAGGCTTGCATGTCATTTGGAGCCCAGTCACAATCACACCGTTTATGTGTTCGTTCTGCTCAAAATCATCATGCACATCATTTACCTTCCCCGTTTCTCTATTTTGTTGTTTAGCACCTTAATGACACAGCTCTAGAAAAAACCTATTATACCACCAATATTTTCATATACTGCAGGTAGACTGGGAACAAGTAGAATAAACCAGTTCCTGGCTGACAAAACAATAACAATGAAATGCACTGTTGAAACAGCTACAGTACATGAGACAATTGCACAGTTAGAAAGAATGTCACCTTTATCCAACTTACCTGGTGAAGATAATTCTTCCACACCAAGAGCCCAAACTGCCGCATGATAGCCATCTTGAAGCATACACCGCTCTAGAAAAAAAAGAGCAATATTTTAGTTGCAAGTTCAATCGTTCATCCATTACCCATTTTCTATACCACTTCTACTTATTAAGGCAGGTGAGCTGGAGCTTATCTCAACTGACTTTTTGGAGAGAAAAAAAAAGGGTAGGTGCACTCTGGACTGGTCAGCAGCCAATCACAGAGCACATTTAGACAAACAACCCACCATTCACATTTACACACAAAGACAACAGGCAAGCACATACTTTGGATAACCAAAAAAGATGCTTGAAACATCAGATAATATCCAAGTGTAGAACATATGTGTTTGCATGTGCAACATTTGTTGTCAAAATTTGAAAGAACAAATACATTTAGTGTTTTTTCCAGCCTTTCGCATGCCATATAAATGACGTGGTGGACCACATAGAACAGACCTGGGCATTCTGCGGCCCGCGGGCCACATCCGGCCCTTTGTGCGTCCCTGTCCGGACCGCGTGAGGCCAATCACAAATTACAAAATAAATTCTAAAAAGTATCTATGTCGAGTGTGCAATACAACGGTGCTGCTTTTGTTTTGAAAAGTGTTATTTGTATTACTTCCATGTGGACGTATGCTCGTGTGCGATTGTGAGTGAATGTGAACAGAGGCAATCACAAATTACAAAATAAATTTAAAAAAACATCTATGTCGTGCATGCAATACAACTGTGCTGATTTTATTTTGAAAAGTGTTATTTATGGGCGTATGTCCGTGTGTAATCTGTGAGTGAAGGTGCACAGCGACAAGTGATGCCCGATTACCCCCGAGACGCTAAAAAGAGAAAAGTTGATGACGAATGCCGTGTTTTCAACAAGACATGGACTGCCAAATATTTCTTTACAGAGATGAAAGGTAAAGCCGTGTGCTTAATTTGTGGTACACAGGTTGCTGTGTTTAAAGAATATAATTTGAATCGCCACTACACGACGAAGCACAAGGAAAAATACCGGAAGCTGTCTGATGAAGCGCGCGCAAGGGAGGCTGATGCGTTGATGGTAAAACTGCAAACCCAACAAGGACTTTTTGCCAAATTTCACACCCCCAAAGATGCAGCTGTCAGGACAAGTTTCGTAATTTCTCACAAAATCGCCAGAAAAAGTAAGGCATTTTCTGACGAAGAGTTTATTAAGGAGTGCTTATTGGACTATGTTGCGCTGATATGCCCGGAGAAGAGGGGCGCATTTGAGAACGTGTCACTCTCCCGACGCACTGTAACGAGGCGGGTTGAGACCATCGCTGGAAACTTGGAGCTTCAGCTGAAGAACAGAACGGACGACTTTGACTGTTTTTCGCTGGCTTTGGATGAGAGCTGCGATGTACGTGACACCGCCCAGCTGCTCATCTTCTTACGTGGGATAACTGCAGACTTTCAAATCACAGAGTAGCTGACAGCCATGCAGTCAATTAAAGAGACAACCGCAGGTAATGACTTGTTCACATAGGTAAATGCGTGTTTGGACATGTTAGGACTGAAATGGGACAAGCTGGCAGGTGTGACAACAGATGGTTGTCCAAATCTGACCGGGAAAAATTTTGGAATTTTAAAGAGGATGCAGGATAAAGTGACAGAAATGGAAATTTTTGCATTGTATTATACATCAGGAAGTGTTGTGTAAGACAGTGTTAAAAATAAAACCATCAAAAGCAATCTGCTTTTATATAAAGTTAAGTTAGGTTAAATGAAATTATTTTTATTTATCTTACGGTATATCAAAAATAATTTGAGCAAAATTTAATTGAAATATTGTCGGTGTGGCCCTCCAGCAGTGCTCGGGTTGCTCATGCGGCACCCGGTAAAAAATAAATGCCCACCCCTGACATAGAATGATTTGGCGGGCCACATTAAAAAGATGTGGCCGACAGCGTAAAATGATGTGGCAGGCCACACAGAATTATGTGGTGTGCCACATTAAAACTATGGCACAGGCCACATTAAAATGAAGTGGCGGTCCACAATAAAATTATGTGGTGGACCACATTAGAATGATCTGGCCGGAGATAACTTGTGCCCCACTTCTCAAAACCCAGACATTTATATGAAGAGGCTCTCTCTACAGGCAGAACTAGATGTCCTTGCGACAAAATGTGCTAATGAACAAATACTTCGTTCATGTTCATTTTCATGTTCAATGTTAAAAAAAATAGAATGATGTGTCGGGTCACATCAAAATGATGTGGTCTCCTACGAGTCATATTTTGGGGATGTGTAGGATGCCATCGTAGTATTTACATCCAATAATATTACATCCAAAAAAGGGCTGCAACGATTACCGTATTTTTCGGAGTATAAGTCGCACCGGCCAAAAATGCATAATAAAGAAGGAAAAAAACATATATAAGTCGCACTGGAGTATAAGTCGCATTTTTTGGGGAAATGTATTTGATAAAACCCAACACCAAGAATAGACATTTGAAAGGCAATTTAAAATAAATAAAGAATAGTGAACAACAGGCTGAATAAGTGTACGTTATATGACGCATAAATAACCAACTGAGAACGTGCCTGGTATAATAACGTAACATATTATGGTAAGAATCATTCACATAACTATAACATATAGAACATGCTATACGTTTACCAAACAACCTGTCACTCCTAATCGCTAAATCCCATGAAATCTTATACGTCTAGTCTCTTACGTGAATGAGCTAAATAATATTATTTGATATTTTACGGTAATGTGTTAATAATTTCACACATAGGTCGCTCCTGAGTATAAGTCGCACCCCCGGCCAAACAATGAAAAAAACTGCGACTTATAGTCCGAAAAATACGGTATTCGATTAGGTCAGGGGTCGGCAACCCAAAATGTTGAAAGAGCCATAATGGACCAAAAATAGAAAAAACAAATCTGTCTGGAGCCGCAAAAAATTAAAAGCCTGTATATAAGTCTCATAATAAAGGCAACACATGACATACAGTAAGTGTCTATATTAGCTATAATAGCCTACTGTCAAAATGACTATGTTTCGCAGGCTGAAGCAAATATTTGTTGACAGAAATGTTGAAATTTAATATTTATTCTACACATTTTTACAACATTAGAAACCATTAATAAATCAGAAGCTACTCAGAAGGTGAGATAACTCCTGAAAATTACTGGCTCTTAATAGCCAAAGGTATAGATGTGTGTGTCCAAGTTAAGGCTGTTTTCTTTTAATAGATTTATTACAATCTTTGGCAAGCTAGGTAATGTTTGCTGTGGTCTGGAACAACATGGCACACAAACAACTATCCGAAATGCAGCCAATATTACATACAGATAATGTGTCATGAGACATGCAAATATAAATTATATACAAAGAGGATACAAGTAAAGGATATTCAATGAGCTCAAATATACCTACAAATGGGGAATAATGATGCAATATGTACATACAGCTAGCCTAAATAGCATGTTAGCATTGATTAGCTTGTGCATTCACACACAGCATGAAACGTTTGGTGGACAAAATGAGACAAAGAAGGAGTGGAAGATTTTCCATGTAAACAAACTGTTGCGTCACAGTCCACACTATGGTGAGTTCAAGAACGATGTTCACCAAATACTCTCATCAGTGAAGCATACACACAATACAAACATATTAAAAAGTGGGGTTTCTAACAATAGGGAAGGTTTGTGTCATGTTTGTCCTCAAACAGAAACATACTAAAACAAAAACAAAAAAAATTTTTTAAATGCTCCATGGAGCCACTAGGGTGGCACTAAAGAGCTGCATGTGGCTCAAGAGCCGCGGGTTGCTGACCAACGGATTAGGTCGATTAGAAAAAAGCTTAGCTTTATATAGTCTTGCTTTGATTAATCCTTTAAGGAGTGCAATTACTAAAAAGTGATAAAATCTGAACCGTACGGAGTGACCGAAGTTTAAATACGCAGACATAGTGCGATAGAGTGCACATGAGAGCGGTGGTGCGTGGGTGCTGTGATCTATTTCATTTTTTGTTATTGCACACATGCTAAAAGTGCATTTTAAATGTTGATTATGTGCACTTATTAGAAAAAAGAATGAAGGTTATGGCAGGCAGAAACATATTTGTTTATTTGAACTATTTTCCCTAACATACGCATAGACTAATCCACTCGGTTATTAATATAATGGAGAGCAGCAGTCGTACATCAAACATATACGGTGTTTAAAACAGTCAGTTTCTACTAGTGTCAGTCAAGTTCTTGAGTTAGATTACACAAAAACAAAAGAAAACAAAAAGGAGAAGTGAAAGTAGGGGAATATGACATAAGACAGTAAAACAGTAAAAAAAAATTGTGTAGGAGGACAAGAATCACAAGAGGAACCAAAGAAAAAAAAAAGTTTCTGCAAATTCAGAATCCTACAAAGTATTTCAATTACATAAAAAAAAGAAAATATATTGTTGTGTAGGTATAAATATACACCACACTATTATTTTCAGTGTATCTACATGTATCTTATTTTGCACACCTGTTTGTCTTTTTCTAAAGAGTTGAGTTTGAGTTTATTTGGAACATGCATGCAACATGATACATCTCCATTTCCACTTTCTCTATTCAACATGTTCGAAAAGGAGTAGGAAGAAGCAGAGCTTATTTAATCCTACCCCTTTTCCTTTACATAGCAGTTGCTAAAAAGTTTGTTCACTTCCTGTTCTCAATTTATTCACAATATACTCCATAAGTAATACCGATAAATAATAAATAATAATTGGTGAAGTAAGTTATATTTCATATGGTGAGATGAGTTAGATTATCTGGAAAATGTAATAAATTCAGAATGTTTATCATGGTTCTACTTTGTACTTTGTAAACACAGTTTCTTGAAGTGGATCATATAAGTACATTGTTTAGATTATTTGCTTAAACCATTCCATAATTTAATTCCACATACTGATATACTGAAGGTCGTAAGTGTTGTACGTGCGTACAAATGTTTTAAATTACATTTAAGATCATTTTGGGGAAAAAAACGCTCAAGTCGTTTCCTTATTGCCTCTGAGCCCGCCTTAAGTCATCTATGATTGGTCCAAAAGGCTTTACCGTCCTTCTGATTGGACAAGAAATCTGCTCGTCAGGGTCCCTGGTGGTGAATGTTAACGATGGAGCTGAGGGTCATCGCTATTAAATCCACTAACATGTCTTCTCTTTCCTTTAAAAAAAAAAACATCCCCTACATTAATCGAGCGGTGTGTTAAAATATCAGAACGGGTAATTTACCACAAAACTTCGCAAGCGAAGGTCCTTTTCCTCTTTGTCGCGGTAACAGCTCGTCCTCTTCGGCTTAATGTAACAGCAACAAAAGCATCACTGCGGTCTTCTTCCGACAATATGGAGAGTGTCCGGTTAACGTGAGCGAAGCGACATAAACATCCACCACATCGTCCGGGGCTCGCCCTCCAGCTGCTGGCCGCCTCCGAGCGATGCAATGACGGCGCACTGGCTAGCAATTCATCGGGAAAACGACACGGAACAGTCAACAAAACACGTCACGTGTCACGTGACCTCCACTGATAATACATACGTTCGCGTCCTACAGTAGGATATGTTACTTGAAAAATAAAAATTAAAAAAAACTCCCAAATGATATTTAATTTGTAATTAAAATTAAAACCAGGTTTGTCATAACTTTTTGTACAAAAAAAAAAACGTTGTTTTTTTTTGTTTGTTTGTTTCAACAGTTGTTTTTTTTCCCCCATTGCCTTTTTTCTCTATGTATGTTATATATTTAGGAATAAAGAATAAAGATGATACTTTTCAAAGATCTTTATTGTCACATGTGCAAGAGAGGTAGATCAGGGGTGTCCAAACTTTTTCCACTGAAAATCAAAGCATGCGGGGCCATTTTGATATTTTTTCCTTTTTTAAAACCAATACAATATATAGTTGTTTTTTTAACCTTTATGGCTTTCCTCAAATTTGGTCCCCGGTACCCGGGAGGGTTTCAGTCATAAAAATGTTAGGAATAAGTAATAATTAAATTTTTTAAATTTTTTTTATTCAACGCTTAAATCTCGAGATCAACTTCCGGTCTGTCTGTCGTTATAAAGTTTTGAAAAAATGTTGTTTTCTGTTTAAACCCTTTTTGTCAAACCCCTTATTTATATGGCAAACACACAAACTATGCAACATTTTCCCCAAAAACATTTCAAAGTGGAATATTTGATGTGAAGTAATTGGTGCCTTAAATAGGTCAATAATTCATAACAATAAAAAAAGAAAAAGAGTAAGTGTTGAAAATAAGCCACATTTATATTTATATATTTATATTTTTTTACTTTTAACGCTTAAGTCTGTAGATCTGTTGATTATAAGATTTTATAATTTTTTAAGTATTTTTTTGTTTGTCTAATGCCCTTTTTGTGAAAGAAAAGTTTGTTTCGCACAAAATATGCAATATTTCCCCCAGAAAATGTTTTAAAGTGGAATTGTTCATGTGAAGTAATTGGAGCCTTCAATAGGTCAATAACAGTCCGCATGGCAGCTTTGTGTTATTAGTGTCAACATTGTAACTTTTTCCTTGTTACATTTCACCTGTTTACACTTTTATTACACTTTTTTATGTTTTTATTTTTGATTATAGTATTTTCTGAATGTGCCGGGGGGCCGTTAACAAATTAGCTGGGGGCCACAAATGGCCCTAGGGCCACACTTTGGACACCACTGAGTTAGATGCTACCCCAGTAGAAGCATTCAAGTCCCATCTTAAAACTAATTTGTATACTCTAGCCTTTAAATAGACCCCCTTTTTAGACCAGTTGATCTGCCATTTCTTTTATTTTCTACTGTGCCCCCCTCTCCCTTGTGGAGGGGGGGCACAGGTCCGGTGGCCATGGATGTAGTGCTGGCTGTCCAGAGTCGGGACCCAGGGTGGACCGCTTGCCTGTGCATCGGTCAGCAGCGCAGAGATGTCTCCGCTCGAGATGGTCTCCTGCTGGCCCCACTATGGACTGGACTCTCACTATTATGTTAGATCCACTATGGACTGGACTCCCACTATTATGTTAGATCCACTATGGACTGGACTCTCACTATTATGTTAGATCCACTATGGACTGGACTCCCACTATTATGTTAGATCCACTATGGACTGGACTCTCACTATTATGTTAGATCCACTATGGACTGGACTCCCACTATTATGTTAGATCCACTATGGACTGGACTCTCACTATTATGTTGGATCCACTATGGACTTGACTCTCACTATTATGTTAGATCCACTATGGACTGGACTCTCACACTATTATGTTAGATCCACTATGGACTGGACACCCACTATTATGTTAGATTTACTATGGATTGGACTCCCACTATTATGTTAGATCCACTATGGACTTGACTCTCACAATTATGTTAGATCCACTATGGACTGGACTCTCACACTATTATGTTAGATCCACTATGGACTGGACTCTCACACTATTATGTTAGATCCACTATGGACTGGACTCTCACTATTATGTTAGATCCACTATGGACTGGACTCTCACACTATTATGTTAGATCCACTATGGACTGGACTCACACTATTATGTTAGATCCACTATGGACTGGACTTATGGACTGGACTCTCACACTATTATGTTAGATCCACTATGGACTGGACTCTCACTATTATGTTAGATCCACTATGGACTGGACTCTCACTATTATGTTAGATCCACTATGGACTGGACTCTCACTATTATGTTGGATCCACTATGGACTGGACTCTCACTATTATGTTAGATCCACTATGGACTGGACTCTCACTATTATGTTAGATCCACTATGGACTCGACTCTCACACTATTATGTTAGATCCACTATGGACTGGACTCCCACTACTATGTTAGATCCACTAAGTCCTGGACTCTCACACTATTATGTTAGATCCACTATGGACTGGACTCTCACTATTATGTTAGATCTACTATGGACTGGACTCTCACACTATTATGTTAGATCCACTATGGACTGGACTCTCACTATTATGTTAGATCCACTATGGACTGGACTCTCACACTATTATGTTAGATCCACTATGGACTGGACTCTCATTATTATGTTAGATCCACTATGGACTGGACTCTCACACTATTATGTTAGATCCACTATGGACTGGACTCTCACTATTATGTTAGATCCACTATGGACTGGACTCTCACACTATTATGTTAGATCCACTATGGACTGGACTCTCACTATTATGTTAGATCCACTATGGACTGGACTCTCACACTATTATGTTAGATCCACTATGGACTGGACTCTCATTATTATGTTAGATCCACTATGGACTGGACTCTCACTATTATGTTAGATCCACTATGGACTGGACTCTCACTATTATGTTAGATCCACTATGGACTGGACTCTCACACTATTATGTTAGATCCGCTATGGACTAGACTCTCACAATATTATGTTAGATCCACTATGGACTGGACTCTCACTATTATGTTAGATCCACTATGGACTGGACTCTCACACTATTATGTTAGATCCACTATGGACTGGACTCTCACTATTATGTTAGATCCACTATGGGCTGGACTCTCACTATTATGTTAGATCCACTATGGACTGGACTCTCACTATTATGTTAAATCCACTATGGACTGGACTCTCGCTATTATGTTAGATCCACTATGGGCTGGACTCTCACTATTATGTTAGATCCACTATGGACTGGACTCTCACACTATTATGTTAGATCCACTATGGACTGGACTCTCACTATTATGTTAGATCCACTATAGACTGGACTCTCACACTATTATGTTAGATCCACTATGGACTGGACTCTCACTATTATGTTAGATCCACTATGGACTGGACTCTCACTATTATGTTGGATCCACTATGGACTGGACTCTCACTATTATGTTAGATCCACTATGGACTGGACTCTCACACTATTATGTTAGATCCACTATGGACTGGACTCTCACTATTATGTTAGATCCACTATGGACTGGACTCTCACACTATTATGTTAGATCCACTATGGACTGGACTCTCACTATTATGTTAGATCCACTATGGACTGGACTCTCACACTATTATGTTAGATCCACTATGGACTGGACTCTCACTATTATGTTAGATCCACTATGGACTGGACTCTCACACTATTATGTTAGATCCACTATGGACTGGACTCTCATTATTATGTTAGATCCACTATGGACTGGACTCTCACTATTATGTTAGATCCACTATGGACTGGACTCTCACTATTATGTTAGATCCACTATGGACTGGACTCTCACACTATTATGTTAGATCCGCTATGGACTAGACTCTCACAATATTATGTTAGATCCACTATGGACTGGACTCTCACTATTATGTTAGATCCACTATGGACTGGACTCTCACACTATTATGTTAGATCCACTATGGACTGGACTCTCACTATTATGTTAGATCCACTATGGGCTGGACTCTCACTATTATGTTATATCCACTATGGACTGGACTCTCACTATTATGTTAAATCCACTATGGACTGGACTCTCGCTATTATGTTAGATCCACTATGGGCTGGACTCTCACTATTATGTTAGATCCACTATGGACTGGACTCTCACACTATTATGTTAGATCCACTATGGACTGGACTCTCACTATTATGTTAGATCCACTATAGACTGGACTCTCACACTATTATGTTAGATCCACTATGGACTGGACTCTCACTATTATGTTAGATCCACTATGGACTGGACTCTCACTATTATGTTGGATCCACTATGGACTGGACTCTCACTATTATGTTAGATCCACTATGGACTGGACTCTCACACTATTATGTTAGATCCACTATGGACTGGACTCTCACTATTATGTTAGATCCACTATGGACTGGACTCTCACACTATTATGTTAGATCCACTATGGACTGGACTCTCACTATTATGTTAGATCCACTATGGACTGGACTCTCACACTATTATGTTAGATCCACTATGGACTGGACTCTCATTATTATGTTAGATCCACTATGGACTGGACTCTCACTATTATGTTAGATCCACTATGGACTGGACTCTCACTATTATGTTAGATCCACTATGGACTGGACTCTCACACTATTATGTTAGATCCACTATGGACTGGAGTCTCACTATTATGTTAGATCCACTATGGACTGGACTCTCACACTATTATGTTAGATCCACTATGGACTGGACTCTCACTATTATGTTAGATCCACTATGGGCTGGACTCTCACTATTATGTTAGATCCACTATGGACTGGACTCTCACTATTATGTTAAATCCACTATGGACTGGACTCTCGCTATTATGTTAGATCCACTATGGGCTGGACTCTCACTATTATGTTAGATCCACTATGGACTGGACTCTCACACTATTATGTTAGATCCACTATGGACTGGACTCTCACTATTATGTTAGATCCACTATAGACTGGACTCTCACACTATTATGTTAGATCCACTATGGAATGGACTCTCACTATTATGTTAGATCCACTATGGACTGGACTCTCACTATTATGTTGGATCCACTATGGACTGGACTCTCACTATTATGTTAGATCCACTATGGACTGGACTCTCACACTATTATGTTAGATCCACTATGGACTGGACTCTCACTATTATGTTAGATCCACTATGGACTGGACTCTCACTATTATGTTAGATCCACTATGGGCTGGACTCTCACTATTATGTTAGATCCACTATGGAGTGGACTCTCACTATTATGTTAGATCCACTATGGACTGGACTCTCACACTATTATGTTAGATCCACTATGGACTGGACTCTCACTATTATGTTAGATCCACTATGGACTGGACTCTCACTATTATGTTAGATCCACAATGGACTGGACTCTCACACTATTATGTTAGATCCACTATGGACTGGACTCTCACTATTATGTTAGATCCACTATGGACTGGACTCTCACACTATTATGTTAGATCCACTATGGACTGGACTCTCACTATTATGTTAGATCCACTATGGACTGGACTCCCACTATTATGTTAGATTTACCATGGACTGGACTCTCACTATTATGTTAGATTTACTATGGACTGGACTCTCACACTATTATGTTAGATCCACTATGGACTGGACTCTCACTATTATGTTAGATCCACTATGGACTGGACTCTCACTATTATGTTAGATCCACTATGGGCTGGACTCTCACTATTATGTTAGATCCACTATGGACTGGACTCTCACACTATTATGTTAGATCCACTATGGACTGGACTCTCACTATTATGTTAGATCCACTATGGACTGGACTCTCACACTATTATGTTAGATCCACTATGGACTGGACTCTCACTATTATGTTAGATCCACTATGGACTGGACTCCCACTATTATGTTAGATTTACCATGGACTGGACTCTCATTATTATGTTAGATTTACTATGGACTCGACTCTCACACTATTATGTTAGATCCACTATGGACTGGACTCTCACACTATTATGTTAGATCCACTTTGGACTCGACTCTCACACTATTATGTTAGATCCACTATGGACTGGACTCTCACTATTATGTTAGATCCACTATGGACTGGACTCCCACTATTATGTTAGATCCACTATGGACTGGACTCTCACTATTATATTAGATCCTCTATGGACTTGACTCCCACTATTATGTTAGATCCACTATGGACTGGACTCTCACACTATTATGTTAGATCCACTATGGACTGGACTCTCACTATTATGTTAGATCCACTATGGACTGGACTCCCACTATTATGTTAGATCCACTATGGACTGGAGTCTCACTATTATGTTAGATCCACTATGGACTGGAGTCTCACTATTATGTTAGATCCACTATGGACTGGACTTTCACAATAATATGTCAGACCCTCTCGACGTCCATTGCATCCGGTCTCCCCTAGAGGGGGGGGGGGGGGGGGGGTCACCCACATATGCGGTCCTCTCCAAGGTTTCTCATAGTCATTCACATCGACGTCCCATTGGGGTTGTGAGTTTTTCCTTGCCCTTATGTGGGCTCTGTACCGCAGATGTCGTTGTGGCTTGTGCAGCCCTTTGAGACACTTGTGATTTAGGGCTATATAAATAAACATTGATTGATGATTGATTGAAGGACAAATCTATTCCCAAGTGAAGTAAAATCATGTCATGATAACTTAAAAATAAAGACAGATTGTTTTCTTTGTTTAAAAACAGGACAAGACCAATCTGAAAACATACAAATCATCATTTTTTATTATGTATTTTTTTACACTTACACGTTGCTGTTCATAAGTCTATCTTCAATTTATCATTTCTGAATAAATGATGTGATAATGTTCATCAGTCAAATAGGTGAGAGTTTGGCAGAGTTTTAAAATGCTCTCATTGGTGCAAAATTGTAATCTATCAGAAGATGTAATAAATAGTAATTTATATCGAAATCAAATTACAGGATGTTATTAATGTAATTTAATATTTTTTCTCAACTGATGTACTACCATCATGTGGTGTATTCTGTACATATGTGAAGTGAATTATATTTATATAGCGCTTTTCTCTAGTGACTCAAAGGGCTTTACATAGTGAAACCCAATATCCAAGTTACATTTAAACCAGTCTGGGTGGCACTGGGAGCAGGTGGGTAAAGTGTCTTGCCCAAGGACACAACGGCAGTGACTAGGATGGCGGAAGCGGGGATTGAACCTGGGACGGCCGCTCTACCAGCCGAGCTATACCGCCCATCATCTACAACAAAACCTGTGAATTTGGACTCAAAGTTCAAAGTCGGGACCCGGAGTGGACCACTCATCTGTGAAAACATGTTTTATATTCTAGTTTCTTCAAAATAGCCACCCTTTGCTCTGATTACTGCTTTGTACACTCTTGGCATTCTCTCAATGAGCTTTAAGAGGTAGTCACCTGAAATGGTTTCCACTTCACGGATGCCTTCAGTGACAATCTACAATTTAAATAGTTATAAAAATAAAGAAAACACATTGAAATGAGAAGGTGTCCAAACTTTTGGCCTGTATTAATATATATATTAAGTTAAAAAGTTAAAGTACCAATGATTGTCACACACTAGGTGTGGCGGAATTATTCTCTGCATTTGACCCATCACCCTTGATCACCCCCTGGGAGGTGAGGGGAGCAGTGAGCAGCAGCGGAGGCCGTGCCCGGGAATCATTTATGGAGATTTAACCCCCAATTCCAACCCTTGATGCTGAGTACCAAGCAAGGAGGTAATGGGTCCCATTTTTATAGTCTATGGTATGACTCGGCTGGGGTTTAAACTCACAACCTACCGATCTCAGGGCGGACACTCTAACCACTAGGCCACTGTATGTGTATGTATATATATATACACTACCGTTCAAAAGTTTGGGGTCACATTGAAATGTCCTTATTTTTGAAGGAAAAGCACTGTACTTTTCAATGAAGATAACTTTAAACTAGTCTTAACTTTAAAGAAATACACTCTATACATTGCTAATGTGGTAAATGACTATTCTAGCTGCAAATGTCTGGTTTTTGGTGCAATATCTACATAGGTGTATAGAGGCCCATTTCCAGCAACTATCACTCCAGTGTTCTAATGGTACAATGTGTTTGCTCATTGGCTCAGAAGGCTAATTGATGATTAGAAAACCCTTGTGCAATCATGTTCACACATCTGAAAACAGTTTAGCTCGTTACAGAAGCTACAAAACTGACCTTCCTTTGAGCAGATTGAGTTTTTGGAGCATCACATTTGTGGGGTCAATTAAACGCTCAAAATGGCCAGAAAAAGAGAACTTTCATCTGAAACTCGACAGTCTATTCTTGTTCTTAGAAATGAAGGCTATTCCACAAAATTGTTTGGGTGACCCCAAACTTTTGAACGGTAGTGTATATATATACATACACACATACATATATATATATATATATACATACACACACACATATATATACTGTATATATATACATATATATATATACACACTCATATATATATATATATATATATATATATATATATATATATATATATATATACACACACACATATATATATATATACACACATATATATATATATATACATACATACATACACATTGTACATATACAGCCCGGCCCACGGGCAAATTTTTTTTTTAAACCCAATTATTTCTGCACTTTAAGAGTTTGTACTGCAAATTTTGTTGTACTTGTACAATGACAATACTGTCATTGTACAATACTGTAAGAACATCACATAGATTGCAACCTTATACTATTGGCTAAGTTTTATATTCATAAATGTAAGTTTCTCAATACCCGACATGTCTTTTGTGCCTTTAAAAAAGAATTAGAACTCTACATTAAAACACTCTCTACCTCGAACAACCAAAAAGCTGTGAAAACGATGATGCTGTGTTCCAAATTTAAGTTATTTACTGAAATTGAGTGAGCCTATGGATTTGCACTTTGTTTATTTTATATATATATTTTTTTTGCATTCTATTTTAGTTACTTTTAATTTATAACCCCCCTGGCGCTGCTTTGTACTCTTTTTTTACGGTTTTGTACTTATTTTGATTATTGTTTCTTGTCTGTTTGTAAATGTTGAAATTTATAAATAAAAGTTTAAAAAAATAAAAAACAACATCACATAGAGCAAAAAAACAACAACATAATATGACATGCGAGTTTATTGATTCAAAAAGATATCGCAAGTCTGTTAAAGGGAAATTTAAAAAATTATAAAAAGGCTGCCCTAGTGTGGAATGACAAATAAAACATTTCAAGTAGTAGTGGCATGTTTGTTGTTCTTAGACATAAAAACACTATGTACATTAACACAGGAGAAAACCAGTTGAACTGCGTAATATGAATGTTCAGTCAGCCACAGTAGTGTTGCTATTAGGTCACCTGTGTACATAAAAAAAACACGTACATTTTATTACCCTAATTTCCCTGACACAGCAACAACGTATAGTCGAAATAAATACATGTATTAAATGGTTACATGTACATTTGCAGTATAGTTTGGAGGTGGTAAAAAAGAAAAGTAATGAAACCTTCATCTTTTTTCTTTAAAAAAAAAAAGAGGCTTTAAAAATAAATATGGCATTTGGTTTGTATTTGAAATCCAAAGGTTGCTCTGCACTTTTAAAATATTCACAGTTGTATTTTCCAACATAGAAAAAAAGGTAACACCGCAGTACCTTTGGCATACACGGCAAGATCAGTCAAAGCCGCCCAGTAAATACAAGGTGTTCTTGTACAGACAGTGCATTAAAAAGTCTGGTTTCCTCACATCTATTTTAAAACCATCCAATGAGGTTAACACCCTGATAGGTGTACTGTTATAGTGCATGAGAGGTATTATTTTGACAGCTCTCCTGTAAACACTGACAGTGAAATGCACACCATATAATATGACAACTGTTGATTGAACAAAACTGAGACATTCATTGGATAACTTTGACTTTTGTCCACTCCAAATAAGCTTTGTGTAATTAATGCCATTCCATGTATTACATTGTTTCCCTTGTCTTTAAACCTCACGTTATGAGCACGCAGCCAAGCCCACAGATTTTACAGAGGAATCGGAAAAAAAGTGCTGATGGAGGAGAATAACCGAGTGACTGCAAGTGGTCATCGGTCTATAGAATCCGAAAACCGACAGTGGCTGAATACAGCTCATCTTCCTCCTTTTCTTCTTCCTCTTCCTCATCCTCCTCCCTTTCCACATCGCCTCCACTGTGTGCTGCAGAGTTCTTCCTCTTCACTTGCTTGCTGGAGTGGCCACGAGGTCTGTGCACGGGCACTAAAAGGCGGAAGCCCGGCTGGGAATGAGCAGAGGCAGCGGAAGAAGTGGTAAAAGTCTTGAGGGAGCATGGAACAAGAGAAGAGGAAGAGGAGGAGGACGGACTGACGCTCTGCACCGACGAGTAGCCTGAACTGTAGCAAAATGCTTCCCGGTCAAGCTTCGTTTCCTCGCCGTCCGCCTCGCTGAAGCTGTCTTCGTCACTGGACAGGGCTCGACAATGTTCTCGTCTTCGGTCTGCGTCGCTGACGGGGTCCAGTTGGATGGATATCATTGAATCTGACAATAGAGGAAGATGTGTCATCGTGACGGACTATCTTGCGTCATTACAACAACAAGCCCAAAGTCATCATTTAACCTTTAAGACCGGGGTGTCAAACCTACGGCCCGCGAACAGGTTTTATACGGCCCGCGTGATGAGTTTGCCAATTATACAAACTGTGCTGGGGTTTTTTTTGGAACGAAAAAAAAAACTGCTGTTCTAAATGTGTCCACTGGATGTCACAATAGCAATTCTGTTAGGCAAGCAAACGGTTTATATCAGGGCCAAGCAAGAGGTACACAGTAAAGTGTGACTGTGCCACATGAAACTTAAAACCTGCCGTTTTATGTGTTCTGCTTCGAACACATTGTCATTTGGCACCCTCGTTGCCCAAAAATGTCTCTGTCGAACACGAGAAAAGTGAAATGAACCTTTTTGAATAGTTTCTACCTCCGTTTCTTAATAACACTGGATTGATACATGGACATGACAAAGGAGGTATTATATACCTCGAAGAGTTTGCATCAGGGTTTCCCACACATTCTTTTATTTGTGGCGGCCCGCCACGAAAGAATAACGTCCGCCACAAATAAAAAAAATAAAAAAAAATTTAAATTTAAAAAAAATATATATTTTTTGTCCTCTCCAGCTTCTCAGGCAAATCATATAGTTGATGTAAATGCCCACATCGGCTGTTCAGATTTACTTTACAAAAGAGAAGCGTAGGATACTTCTCTTGTTGCCTTATTTGTATTTGACTTTATTAAATGTATTTATATTAGAAACACAACATGTGTATATAACAAAGGGTGCAAAATCTGCAGGCAGTAGGAAACACATGGTTAAGTGTAGGGAGTAAAACTGATGGCAGTCTAAAGTTCAAGATTTTTGGAGCTCTTTGTTCGGTGGATCAGATGTTTGATGAAGCTCTGTGTCTATCTACCACCACTACTGTTTTCTGTTTATTTGTTACTGACTGTGGCAGGACACCTCTGCCTCTGTTTCACTTTATGTTGCTGGTAAATAATATGGTTGTAGTAGTAGGCTAAAGTTAAATTATTTAGTATGCACTAATTAAAGGGGCAGAGCTTTGAGACATTTTAGCTTTTATATTTTATAAGATATATTTTTTGTAAGAACCACAATTAATAAATATATTTCAGTGAATAACTTATTGTTCAAATCTGTATATAAATATGTACATAAAGTGTTGTAATTATATTGTAAAATGGATGGATGGATTGACGTTTAACACAAAACTGTTATTATTAATTAGTAAGTATATATTTTTTGAGCCTTTTTAGAGAAAATCAAATCATTGTAGTAAATTATGCAAATTACTCGATGATGTCATGGTGACCACGCCCATAGCCACGCCCCCACCGCCACAGGTATCTTGGCAGTTTATGGGAAACACTGTTGCATGTTGTGCTTTTTGTTCAATCCCAGAACGACTGTGACTTAGAGTTGAATCCTGGCTTTGTAGATACACTGAGACCAAGTCTAAACTCATTGTGTTTTTGAAACTGCACCAATTTCCTCAGAAATTTCAACAAACTTGAAGTGTTTTGTCCAGAGGATTAATGTGCTTGTTCTATTTTTGACACATTCCTGCTGAAAAGACAGGTTTGGGACCAATCTTCCCCAGTGTTTCCCATAAACTGCCAAGATACCTGTGGCGGTGGGGGCGTGGTCACCATGACATCATCGAGCAATTTGCATAATTTACTACAATGATTTGATTTTCTCTAAAAAGGCTAAAAAAAAATGTATACTTACTAATTAATAATAAGTTTTGTTTTAAACGTCCATCCATCCATTTTACAATATAATTACAACACTTTATGTACATATTTATATACACATTTGAACAATAAGTTATTCACTGAAATATATGTATTAATTGTGGTTCTTACAAAAAATATATCTTATGAAATATAAAAGCTAAAATGTCTCTTAAAGCTCTGCCCCTTTAATTAGTGCATACTAAATAATTTAACTTTAGCCTACTACTACAACCATATTATTTACCAGCAACATAAAGTGAAACAGAGGCAGAGGTGTCCTGCCACAGTCAGTAACAAATAAACAGAAAACAGTAGTGGTGGTAGATAGACACAGAGCTTCATCAAACATCTGATCCACTGAACAAAGAGCTCCAAAAATCTTGAACTTTAGACTGCCATCAGTTTTACTCCCTACACTTAACCATGTGTTTCCTACTGCCTGCAGACTTTGCACCCTTTGTTATATACACATGTTGTGTTTCTAATATAAATACATTTAATAAAGTCAAATACAAATAAGGCAACAAGAGAAGTATCCTACACTTATCTTTTGTAAAGTAAATCTGAACAGCCGATATGGGCATCTACATCAACTATATGATTTGCCTGAGAAGCTGGAGAGGACAACAAAAAAAAATTAAAAAAAAAATAAAATAAAAAAATTTGTATTTGTTGCGGACGTAATTCTTTCGTGGCGGGCTACCACAAATAAATGAATGTGTGGGAAACCCTGTTCCCTCTAATTGTTCATGTGTCTGAGCAAACACAAAAACTCCCTGAGCATTCAGTGGAGCACATGTGAGCAACATCATACGTGGCAATACCAGCAGCACACCTGTCTCAAACCAATCTTTTATAATAACACTCAAATGAGAGGAGTCATTTTCATGAGATTATTTGGTAATATTAGTGATTTGGCCCACTTGTAATGAAAATAAAAGAAATCTTGTTTTATATAAACTATGGATTAGTATTGTACAATATGTCTGGGTGGGGGTCCTGCTTTGGAAATCATTTGTACCCCTTTCAGAGATCACATTTAGTTCCCCTTAAACATCCTCATGTTGCACAATGAAATGTAAGCATAGGATGAAGTGTGCATTCCTGTAACTTTCTCTAATAACAGCATTCTATGATTAATATAAATAAATTAACATTAATAATAAATGACAGTAGAATAAGCACACGTATGACTGAGGAGTCATAGTGTAACTCTGTGCGGTGTTTGAGTTGTCCGACTTTTTGTGTGAGCATAAACGCACCAGTGGTTTAGTGGTATGCGTGTTGGTGACAGACGACAAGTTGGTTTTGGCCTGGTTTGTACGGCAGAAAATGACTAGTTTTTCGAGATAGAAGTTTTTTACTCGTGTTTTTGGTGTGGTTATGGCCGAATATAAACAGTTTTGCTCAATAAAGTGATCGATATAATTCCTGTCCTTGAAGCATCTCGATAGACGTTACAATAATTGAACGGTGTTGACGAACACCGTTAGGGCCGCTTGTTGTCACTGTCACTCAGAGTTCCATTGCAAAATTACACAGAATAAATGTGTTTATTTTGTTTAGAATTCAGATGGGTTTGATTTGGTGTGCGGCATATATTTGCTGTGTGCAGAGGACGCTTGAGCAGTGTGCAATTGCGCAGGCGCGCACCTTAGAGGGAACGTTGTTTGGGACTCCTTTGATGTTTGCAAATTTAGTCTAAATCTGTGGCTCAATAATACTATTACTACCAATAACAATAATCAATAAAACATAAGGGTGTAACGGTACACACAAATTTCAGTTCGGTACGTACCTCGGTTTAGAGGTCACGGTTCGGTTCATTTTCGGTACAGTAAGAAAACAAAATATACATTTTTTGGTTATTTTTTTTCCTAATTTGTAAACAATGGCTTTATCCTTTTAACATTGGGAACACTATAATAATTCTGCCCAAAACTAGAAATAGCTCTGTGTGTGATGGATGTGAGCCACCACTAGGCTGATCAGTGCAACAGCAGGCAGTCATGCATGCAGCATAACAATAACATACATATACACACAGAGTCCATTGCAAGGGTTAATGTGGTCAACATATATAAAATAAAAACTAAATAAGATAAGGGTCAGAATTGTTGGGAGTGGTGACTAGGGATGATACTCGAAACCGGTTTTCCCGGTTGTTCGATAAGAAAAGAACCGAGTCCTCGGACTCGAATACCTTTTTGAGAACCGGTACCCGTTATCGAGACCACTATAGTAAAGAAAAAGAGTTGGTTCTTTATTCGAATCCCTCGGAACGAATCCCGTCCCAACCAGAAATGCCCCGTGAGACATCACAAGAAATGACGTCACGTAGCTCAGTCATTAGGCGCAGATAGGGAAAGCTGGAAAAACAATGCACCGGAAAAAGCGCTCAAAACGTGTAATAAAGTTCAAAGCAAAAGGTATAATCCAATGAATAACTTTACTGAGAGATTTGAGCAGGGTACAAACACATGACGAACACTTTTACGACCAACCGGAAACATAGCAACCAGGCTAGCAACGCACCTCCTTTACGGCAGCTGTCGCAACGATCTTAAAGCAACCGCAGCACATACATATTTGACATCTCCCTTTTTTAACTTTTGTTTTTCTTTAAATGTAAACAAAACAAAATCACACTGTATATGTGTTGTCTGTCTAATTATAAATAATGCAGACGAGGCGTGTTGGCTGAGTTCTTGACGTTTACTTTCACAGTGTGCTCATAACCTCATTCTTCGGTGCCGGGTGAGACATGCAACAACACTTTTCGGGGCTACCGTGCATGCTCGTCACTCCCGTTGCATGCTGGGCAGTGTAGTTGTTATATTCCCTTGCCTAGCTCATAACATCACATCTTTCCCCCTATAAAGAAATAATGTTAACTCAATAAAGTGTTTTTTTTTTAGCTTTAACTTTTCATTTTTTAGCACTGTAACCACATTTGCAAACAACTTTTCTCTTCATAGAATTTTCTTTCAATAAAGAAATAAAGTGCAAAAATGTCAAAGCATCATAACAAACAGTTGTGTCAAATAGCAGCAGAAGTGCACTTTTTGGAAAGCTGTATTATTTTCAGTTTTGTGCCCAATGGACTGATTTTATTTAACACTATATTATTATTTATACATCTATACTGATCACAGAGACAGGTTGTTTTTGTGTAACTGTATATATTTGTTTTTCTGAAAAATCCCACTTAATATACTTTGGGTAATAACAGTCAATATTTGTTTATTTTATTAAATTTTTTTAGGGGGTAACAGTCAATATTTATTTATTAGATTGTATTTTTTTCTTATATAATAAAAGTGAGCTTTTGTTAAACCAAATACTGTGGGTTTTTTTCCATGTACAACAACCTATCTGGACTCGATAAGAGAATCGATAAGGAATCGGTTCGATAAGAGGATTCGATAATAGACTCGAACTCGATAATTTCTTATCAAACATCATCCCTAGTGGTGACGCTTCAAATGGGTTAGCATGTTTGACGTGTTGCCAGAAGCATACCCTACCGCTGCTGAACAATGTCGGCAAACCGTTTTCGCTTTGTTGTCGTAGCCTGGTCGCTGCTAGCATGCCGTGTGTTGTGCCTCGGTGTGCATTGTCAATTTACACAACGTGCGGTACGCTACTGGAAACTCGTTCGGAGCACCTCCGAACCGAACCGAAATCCCCGTACCGAAACGGTTCAATACAAATACACATACCGTTACACCCTTAATAAAACACGAAATGTAGTTCTTGTTTTTATCAATAAAAACAGTAGAGTTATGTAAACATGCTGTTTTTTAAAGGTTAAAACCTGCCAAAATAGAATAATGTTTAATACAAATATTGTAAAATACTGACTAATTTGAAGTGACAAAAATATATAAACGTATAAAATTAATACAGCGGTTATTGGAAGCAGATGTTTTTAGTCTTTATGGTCAAATTTTTAAAGGGTTAAATTACCCCTCCGAAATTACTCACAATCTCCATCTTTCTCGCCCTCGCTCTCCTCTTGGTCGCCCTCGTAGCCGGATGAGGAAGTGTCCAGACTCCAGTCTAGGATGTCGTCCAGCAGCGTCTCCTCCTGATTGGATAGCTCTGCCGTGGGCGTTGTCACGCGGCTGCCTCTGTCGGCCTGCATGCTGTCATTGCGCTTTCTTGGATGGGGAGGAGAGGAGCATGGGGGGTTAGGATGAGTCACACAGATGGAATAGATAAACACCTTCTGGACTAAACAGGGCACGCCTGTTATGGACCGAAGGAGACTAAAGGAGCAAGGAGGAGAACTGTACAAGAATGGTTAAATTTCACAGTGTAATTGTCGCTTAAAGCCTGTCTATAATCAGGATTTGTAAAATAAATAAATAATTCCCTCATGACATGCTACACTTCTCTTTACCACCATTGCACCCCAAAACTGTGTGTGGATGTGCACTTTAAAAAACATGAATTAAAATCCTCAAAAAACGAAAAATATAGTATCTAATGCTGATTTATTGTCACAGCACATCATAGCAATTCTCAGATGTCATGCAGTTATGCCCCCTTGAGGCTGTGAGGAGAATTTAGAATGACACTTCATAGGGCAAAAAAAAAAGAAATCTAAGATAAATCATGAATAAAGAACTATTACTATTGTGTAATATACACACGTACAGCATGAATGGATATTATAGATATGGCAAAATAGAATTTTGACTAACAAGTTATATTTTCCTACCAGGCACTTTTTGTCTAAAGTAATACGCACAAAAATCTGAGATTCCTAAAATCTTTAAAGGGACTGTACACACAAACAAAAGCAGTCCAAGAGAAGCAGCTAACAATTTGCAGTCAATTGCAGCCAATGTTAGCTAGCTTATCTAAATTGCTATCATGAGCTGACAACACATAAACCTTGTGCGCGATTTACATACGGGCTCAGATACATTGATTTTATTTATATACTTATTTATATATACGTATAATATATACATTTCTAAGTAAAATGCTTTAATTAGTGCTATGATTTTCCAACACTGCCATATCATAAACATTGCTCTTTTTGGTCCATAATTTAATCACACTCATCATCACAAACTCCAATATTACAGAACAAAGAGATTAATAATACAAATTTAGAAAGAACTGCCATTTTGAGGCCCTAAACATGCACGAAAAGTCCCCATATTTGGCAGGCACTTAAAGTATGATGAAAAAATAAATATTTTGGGGGTTACAAATTTTTTGGTGGTGGGTAAAAGCATCTCGGGAAGGACGTGACCGCAAGCTTCATGCGTGCCGCCGACTTGGGTGAACCCTGCGGTGCAATTTAATGATATATTATTATTTGAACTATTTATTTAAATTACATAGAATGAAAATATATTAATATATATATTTTTTTCAATTATGAAAAACAAGTATGACTGTTCATGGTGTTCATCTGTGTTGCGATGCCTATTGTCTGTTACCTTTTACTGGTGCTAGATGGAGAAGCCAGGAAAGTGTGGATGTCTGCTGGTTGGCCAGTGGGACTGGGGGGCTCCATCTGAGGCTCCACTTCGGGAATCCCAAGAATCTGACACAGGTCTTTATAATCCATCACCTTGCATGTAGAAATTAAACAGCTTTAACACCTAAATCCATACAACAATTTGATAAGCTAAGGTTTGAAGAGTGCAAACCTTCTCCCTGCTGACGTGCTGGTAGATATCATCTTCGAAACGCTGCTTCACGCCCGTAAGAGACACATGTCTGTAGTCTTTGGGAGCATCTTGACTGAAACTGAGGAGATGAAAATGGGAGAAAACAATCAATAAAACAAACTTGCATCTGGCAACACAAGTACTCATCAATCTTGTAATCAGAGTGTCCTCCCACTCACATTTAACTGTCTGGGGTTCAGTTTTACGACCATTCTATTTTTCTTAGCCACTTGACATTTAAACAACCCTAAAGCTAATCAGTCAGGTTTCATTGAGCCAAACAATCAATAGTCATTATCTTACAATGTCCTGTCACCAGCGGAGAGGCAGAAAAAAGATGGGGCAAAACACTAGCACATCATGTTAACATGTCATCGAGATCAAGTGGTTGTCACTGTGATAGCTGAAAGGATATTAATAAAGATTCAAGTGGGATGGCTAAAAGTATCACTGCTTTTATTGACAAGTCTTGTGTGCGTAGATACACAATATTGGACGGAGGCTTACCATTTGACATAAAGCAGCACAGAAAGCTGGGTGAGGTCCTGCTTGAAGAAGCCAGTGTAATCCACTAGCTGGCTGGGCCAGACGGGAGCTGTGACAAGGCATGATGAAGCATTAATAAAGAGACAACAACAACATATGGTGATAAAATGACACGTCTCTGAACACAAGCAGAGTTTGTGGCGTTGTGTTTTGTTACCGTAGTGATGCAGGGCTCTTGTAAGCAGCAGCACAGCGCAGGCCAACTTGGCAGGAGGCGGCGTGGCAAGGGCAGAGTAGAGAAGGGACAGCTCGCAGATGTAGCTGAAGAGGTGAGTGGTCCGTCGCTCCAGAGGGAGAAGGGACAACAGCACCTCGCCGTAGTCCAGCAGTGTGGGGCTCTATTATGTATTGTGCAATATGCAATAACTATAAAGCCTGGAAATGCATGGAGCATAATGATAATACAGTCTTCATTAAACCCACCCTTATCTTCCCTTCGAGCACGGAGACGACTTCTCCCATCATTCGAACCAGGTCTTCGTACTTGTAGGTGTTGTCTGTGAGCCACACAGCTTCTCTTATGGTAAGGATATCCTTACTGATGTAGCTACAAAAGAAAAGACCATGTCTCTGACAAAGGCTTTGGTGTCTTAGAGCAAGTTTCTAATGACACAAATCGCAGCAATTCATGCAAATTATGCACAGCCTCGAAACTTTTGTCCAAAGCCTACAACTTGACCGCGCATTTTGGTGAATCAGCATCATTTGCGGCAATCGAATTCAATCTACCGTAATTTCCGGACTATAAGCCGCTACTTTTTCCCCTCGTTCTGGTCCCTGCGGCTTATACAAGGGTGCGGCTTATTTACGGCCTGTTCTTCTCCGACACCGACGAAGAGGATTTCGGTGGTTTTAGTACGCAGGAGGAAGACGACACAATGATTAAAGACTGACTTTTCATATACCGGTAGGCTGGTTATTTTGATAACGTACAGGCGAGCACTTTGTATTACTTTGCACCGTTGTATTATTTGTACTCTGCACGAATGCTGTTCGCCATGTCAAAGATGTGAAAGTTCGATTGAATGATTGAAAGATTTATTGTTAATAAATGGGACGCTTTGCGTTCCCAAACAGTCATCTCTGTCCCGACAATTCCCTCTGTGGTAGCAGGAACCCCTATATACTACAGTAATTACACATCAAAACCCTGCGGCTTATAGTCGGGTGCGGCTTATATATGGAGCAATCTGTATTTTCCCCTAAATTTAGCGGGTGCGGCTTATAGTCAGGTGCGGCTTATAGTCCGGAAATTACGGTAATCATGCAGCAGGAAAAGCAACATGTAACAATATATCGACTCTTTATTGCTTAAAACTGCAAAATTGTTTAGTTTAGTTTATTAAGGATCCCCATTAGTCTACACTGCAGTGGAGACTATTCTTCCGGGGTCCAGGCAAAAAACATCACACAATCACAAAACAAAAGATTACAATGCAGTACAACATGATCAAATAATAAAATATTGTAATACAAAAATAGCAACAACAAAGAACCCCCCCCCCCCCAAAAAAAAAAAAACTTCGAGTTTACATAATATTTTTCATACCAAAGATAAAAAGAGCAATATAAAAATAGATATATGTATTTTTGCAAAAAAAACTAAACAAAGAACCAATGGCCTAAAATATACACAGTGTACCAAAGATAAAACAATAAGTGACGAAAAAGTACTATCCCTCCATTTTCTACTGCTTGTCCCATAATCAATAAAATAGTCAATCAATAAAACCAGTCATGACATTAGGTGCAATCTAGAATAATCTCTTTCCGCAATACTTCTCCTCTTAGTCTATTCTTAAAACCCACAATGCTGGTGTTTGATACCAGATATTGTGGAACTTGATTAATTGTTGCCCTTTGCATATGTTAGACCTAATTCCGGTTCCTGTCTACGATGCTAAGTTTTCTGAATAATGTGGTATACAAACATTTACTTCCTAGTTCACATGCTTTTATGTATTCATTTAACCTGTGTTTATCCAAGGTAAAGCAATTAAGAACCAATTCCAATTTGCAATGCTGACCAAGCAAAGAGGCAGCATTTACATGACAGAGATATAGAAGTGTGATGATAATCTCATATCGTCTCTTATTCACCAACAGCAATGACCGCTTTAAAATCACTCGCAACCTGTTCACAAATACTTTTAACCTGCGGGGTTAAACGTTTTGGAACATAAGTGAATGCTTAAGATGGACAAACACCTTTTAAGCGTAAAACATACACGGAGAATGTCAACAACTTGTGGACGGCAGAGCAGACAAATGAAAACAAGGAAGTCTTTGGTGGCGTTTCTTTCTATAATTATAATGAAATGTTACTATTATTAGGTATAATAAATTAAAACAGAACAGTAATATAACAATGAGCTCTGAGTGTGTGCTTCTACAGCTATCTAGTGTCTACTTTTATATCTAGGTGGTATAAAACGAATGAAACATCAATACAGTATTAGTTTTCTTTTTTGGAAATCCGGTGCCTTTCGAGGTTAAGGTTACAAGCAACACTTAACATTGAAAATAAATTCATAAAATCCGAAGTTGATTCAATGCTTTCAAAAAAATAACTACTGTATTTTTCGGAGGATAAGTCGCACCGGAGTATAAGTCGCACCTGCCGAAAATGCATAATAAAGAAGAAAAAAAACATTATGCAACTTTCATAAACTATGAAAAAAACTGCGACTTATAGTCCGAAAAATACGGTATGTTTTGTCAAAACTTTCTGAAAAATCTGTCTCAAATTCAGGCATTTTAGGCTGCAACAAAGGGACTGAGTTTCCATTGCGACTGTAATGCAACGTTGACTTACCGTGTACAAACCACCATGCAGGCGATCCCCAGCAGCTGAAGGCAGACCTTAGGGACTGAACGCAGGGCCAAGTAGCGGTCCACGCACCCTACGGTCACGTGCAGCGTCAGGCTGGAGAAGTCCTTCATTGTGGTCACCTCCACGAGCCAGTCCACCAGGATATACCTGCAGGCAAAGATGGCATAGTGATGATTGTGTAGCCAGTAATAGAAGTGCAAACAATGGACACCGCCCCTGTAGTTGGTGCTCCTATTTTTATAGATTCAGCTGTTACATTTGCCATCAGCATCATCATCATTATTATTATTAATCACCATATCATTAATACAGTTACTGACAATTATTGTTGTAATCGGGTGATCTCATCCCTCCCCACAACCCCACCTCTCCGTTGGGATGAAAAGCAACGTCGCAATACATCACACCAAATGACGTACAAACACATCTAATTGTCCAATTGCGTGATGGGGTGCCGCATTTGCAGGAACATTACACCTTACCTCGCTTTTGTGTAACAACATATTTCTGTTCTTGCTATTTTGCAGTAAAACAATTTTTTTTAATTTATATTTGTATTACCTCATGGTGTCCTTAATGCCTCGCTTGAGGATGTTGTGATTGCCACCCTGCGCTGCCTGCTGAGGGAAGTTAAAAAGCTGTGACACCAAGTCGGAGCAGGCCTTGGCCTCCAAGCCCAGTGGGTTGCCACTGCTGCACACTTTGGCCAGAGAGAGCTGCACATAAAGAGGCAAGCTGTTAGCAGAAGCAAGATGGCGTGTATGATGACTTGTTGGCGAGTGCTTGAAAGTGCTTATTGTGTCTGCACACCAACGTTAGAAGTGCTTAGTCTTAATAATTGCACGCACCTGTGCCTCCCAGCATCCTCTTCCAGCATAGTCCCTGAGGGTTCGAACACACTGGAGGTACCTGCCTGGATCTGACATCTGAAAGTCGCAACAAACAAACCTTTTCATCTTCAATAAATTGCAAGCATGTTCATTTATTCAGATTTACAAGTCACTGAATAAGTAAACCTTTTTTTGGAGGTCTAATTTAACACACTATAAAGGGCACAAATACCTAACATGATTTATGCCATAGTATGGCATAAATGATGCTATATTTATAGTCTTTTTTTTTTTTAGTTCTGTATGTATTTATTTTCATTACTGAATTAGCTATCTACAATCGATTAACATTGGGATTCCATACCCCTCCTTCTCACCTATCAGAAAATGAGAGCATGTTTAACATAGGAAGTAAATAAACAGGCTCAGTAGTTGCATGGACCAGGATGGACAGTAATAATTGATTGGATTTAGATATTGCCTTTCTCGACCAGGGTCTCTGCAGGTATAAGACTTTTTAAGACCATAAAGATTACAATCCAACACCCATTTCACATCCGACAGGTAAAAGGCAATATTTATGATCTAGAACCGGACAAGAAAGCAGCTCACCAACCGACGATGTCAACATAGCCACACGAGCTAGTTAGCGCTCTGTGATCACGGCGCCGCTAAAAATAGTTTGTCTAAGTTAGCGCTTAAAATAATATCACTAATACTAGGTTAATAATCAAGTCACAACATTTAAATGGAGTATTGGTGGCAATAGGCTCCATTGTAAGCACACTTTTGCTCACATTTATTTAAAACTTAGAATGCATTAAAAAACATACATCTGAATTTATGTCTTCCATAATAATTGTGAATGATAGGCAAAATTCCAAAAAAAAGTGCAGTTCCCCTTTATTAATCAGTTGTCAGGCCTGGGCCAATAAGTCAATTACTTGAAGGATATATGAAAATTAACTCAATAATTCTGCGGCCATTGATAAATTGCCATGTTTGTTTTCTTCGTCTATTACATTTTAAACAGGGTACAAGAGGTTTCACTCCACATTGCATGTTCCAGCACCTGAGCGCCTTTGTTCAATAGCAGAATCAAATGCAGGTATTTGAGCACCCTTTGAGGAAAAAAAAAAAGAGGAAAACTGACAAAAAAAGAGGAACATTTCTATCAGCACGAAATAGTATTTTGAAAAAACAAGACTAATTGATTGGATTTAGATATTGCCTTTCTCGACCAGGGTCTCTGCAGGTATAAGACTTTTTAAGACCATGCAATTGGGTGCATTTCTACAATTATATTTTAACATTAGAATTTTTTTCATTTACCAATCTCAGTTGGCTGTCTTTTTGACACTTATATGACCCATGTAATGTACCATATCATTTGTAGTTTTTTTTAGGAGATAATTTACTAAACATTATTGAAAATATAGCGTTAAATTCTAAAATTATTTAACATGCACGCAAATACGTTTCCCATTTGGCAAGTTTATCCTATCCTATAGCTACACCTCTTTGGGTAATATACTTCCGGTGTCGTGACCTCTTTTTACATCCGTCACTTAAAAAATATACCTTCTCGCCGGCTACTAATAAATACTCTAGAACTACAACTGGTTCGGAACTAAGAGTGTTCGGATTGTAATCATCCAAATATGATTAACAGCAAAATAGAAAGGTGTCAACGATGTGTTTATCGATCATTTCCGACCGGGCAGCAGAGGTAGCCTACTTTAGTTCCGTTTTGTAGTTAAGTTATCGCATTCTCAAAACTCGAAACATTTAAAAGCAAGACTGAAGTCTATGCATGTTTTAGATAAAAGTAATATTAATAGATTTTTAAGATCTTTCAAAATCGTATTTAAGACATTTTATGAGACGTTAGGCGAATTTTAGACATCTTAAGGCCTTAAATTCAAATTGTTGGATTTGAAGTTAAAGTACCCATGATTGTCACACACACACTAGGTTTGGCGAAATTATTCTCTGCATTTAACCCATCACCCTTGATCACCCCCTGGGAGGTGAGGGGAGCAGTGAGCAGCAGCGGTGGCCGTGCCCGGGAATCGTTTTTGGTGATTTTACCCCCAATTCCAACCCTTGATGCAGAGTGCCAAGCAGGGAGTCAATGGGTCCCATTTTTAGAGTCTTTGGTATGACTCGGCCGGGGTTTGAACTCACGACCTACCGATCTCAGGGCAGACACTTAAGACTTTTTAGTCATTTTTAAAGAGCCTGCGGATACCCTGTAGACCAGGAGTGTCCAAAGTGTGGCCCGGGGGCCATTTGCGGCCCGCAGGTCATTTTTTAACAGCCCCACGGCACATTCTAAAAATATGATTTAAAAAAATGTAAAACATAAAAAGTGCTATAAAAGAGCAAACAGGTGAAATGTAACAAGAAAATGTTGCAAGGTTTACTCTAATAACACAAAGCTGCCATGCAGGCTTTCTTTCTTTAAAAAATAATAATGAATCAAAATCAATGTCATTATGAATTATTGACCTATTCAAGGCTCCAATTATGTCACATTAAATTAGACTTAGACTTCCTTTTTATTGTCATTCAAATTTGAACTTTACAGTACAGATAAGAACGAAATTTTGTTGCATTAGCTCATGGTAGTGCAGGATAAAAAAGCAATAAGGTGCAGTATAGTAAAGTGCAATATATTTATCTGCACAGAAACCTATTTATTTATTTATATCTGCACCTTATTGCTTTTTTATCCTGTATTTAGGCCCTAAAGAAGGGCCTAAAACGAACAAACAAAAAACATAAACAACAATAAAACTTATAATTGAGGGATGGATCTGAAGATGATCTCGAGTTAAAAGTTAACAGTAGAAAACATTTATAATGTATTTTTTAACACTTTAATGAGTAGAACCCTTTTGGATCCCCAATCATTTTAGTGTGATTTTTTTTTTTTAAGTGTCATTGCTCAAAAAATAATAATTAATTAAAATCAATGTTGTTAGAAATTGACCTTTTAAAGGCCCCAATTATTATATAATCTCAAATATTCCACTTAAAAATTTTATTGGTTGAAAATATTGCATATTTTGTGTTTTTTCCATAAAAAACTGGGTTTTCTTTGATACAACTTAAATCTTTAAAAACCTTATATTGACAGATAGACCTAATGTTGATCTAGAGATTTAAACCTTGAATAATAATACAAATAATAATACTGAATAATGACACATTTTTAATTTTTTTTTTTACCAAAACCCTTTGTGGTCCCCAGGATCAAGCCTGAGTGGAGGCCTGAATGTATATTTTGTATACATACATTGTATTGGTTTTTGAAATAAAAAATATCAAAATGGCCCCCGCTTGCTTTGATTTTTCAGTGTGCGGCCCTCAGTGGAAAAAGTTTGGACACCCCTGCTGTAGACGCTCACAGCACTTTATAGTGAGAGCTCTCATTCACACATTGGCAGCCACAGCTGGTATGGGGTCGACTGAAAGAAACGTGGCAGCTAAATTGCCCACCAAACATTCATTTACATTTAGGTGGGTGAAGTGTCTTGCCCAAGGACATAAAGGCAGTAACTGGGACAGCAGAGCCAAGGTTTAGAACCAAGAACCGTAATCTGTTGATTAGTTTGTTCGATCAGACAAAACCCATTTTATAGCCTTATTGCTTATTTTAGTGAAGTGAACTGAACTGTATTTATATAGCACTTTTTCTCCCGTGCGCTTTACATTGAGAAACCCATTATCTACATATAGGCTACATTTATACCAGTGTGGGTGGCACTGGGAGCAAGGTGGGTAAAGTGTCTTGCCCAAAGACACAACGGCAGTGGCTAAGATGGCGGAAGCTGGATTTGAACCAGAAACCCTAAAGTTTCTGATCGGTCGCTCTACCATCTGAGCCACGCCGCCTCTATTTTAGGGGGAAATAGTTGAAATAAACAATTTTTCTGCTTGCCATAACCTTCATTCCTAGTTTTGAATATATGCACATCAACATTTAAATTGCAGGTTCATTACGTGCGCATTAATAAAAATGAAAAAAATTATTCTCTGGTGGGGTCTATTACAGCGCCGGTGAAGAAACTGTGTGGGTATTTAAAGTTCTGGGAACTATATGCATCACAGATTTTATCCACTTTAATTAGTTACACTCAATAAACAATAAATTAATCGAAGCAATAGAATATACATCAAAGCTTCTTTTTTGATTGAATTAATCGATTATTTGTTCTACTGCAAGTGAAAACTTTGCTAAGCATGTTTGCAAGACAATACTACCAATAGCATAAATAAGATAAGATGTTTTTTTATGTACAGGTATATCCCCTACCCCACAACTTCAAGCACCTTACGCTTAATATGAAAGATTATTGTAAAACTCACAGCTGCTTTGCGATTGTTCTCCCATAAGAGATAGGAGCTCTGCAAACATCCTGCCTGCGAAGAACCTTCCAACATGGATACAGCTTCGCAACGTTTCTCATCCTCCTGGAGAAAATGGTGGGCAAACAAGCACATGGAATCTTGACTGCTCTAACAAATTATGTGATGTTTAAAAACTTGAGTTTTGGTTAGGAATGCTTTGTCATGTAAATAATGGATGCTAATAGAAACCGTGCTGACCACACCCGGACTGAAACTGAACTGATGAGACTCACCTCAAACAGCTGCAAGACTCTCGCCAAACAGTGCAACAATGGGCCCCTCTTCTCCTGAGCAAACAATACAGACAAAAACACATGAAAAATAAATAAATGTTAACTAATTTACAGTCTATGATGTTAAACTTCCCATTTTTCAGTTTTTTCCCCCCTTGCCAAGCAGTACAAATCTGGTAGCAGTATACTTTATGGCCCTGGGACTGTATGCACAAACAGCCTATTGGTGTTGCCCAAAAAGGAGTAGAAGAGCCCTACCATGTTGTCGTCGCACTCGGCTTTGAGACGGTCAAAGACAACCGCCTTGCAGCAGCTGCCGGTGGGGGACCACGGCGGCCGGATGAACAGCCAGGTGAAAGGATCGGCGGTGGGAGAGCGCAGGCCTTCAGCCAGGCTGAAGAAGTGGGAGGCTTTCCTTCCACACACGTCCGCCCGGCCCTCATCGCTCAGCAACGCTGTGGCATACAGGAAAACCACGTGATGAGCGACAATATTGCAGAAGGCAGTCCGCCTCAAAAGTCCAATGGTCGTGCAAATTGAAATTTAAAGGGGAACTGCATTTTTTGGGGGGAATTTTGCCTATTGTTCACAATCATTATGAGAGACATGATGATGAATGTATTTTTTTAATGCATTCTAAATAATAAATAAATGCGATCAAAATTCTGCTTAGAATGGAGTGTCTGTGAGCCCCTCTATTCTGCCTATATAGCCTTTAAAAAACATCTAAACACCTCCATTATACTTTTTTATACACACAAGTATATATGTAATGTAGTAATAGGCACAATTATAATATTGAATATTTACGTATTTTGCTCATTTTAGGAATACACGGCACATTAATTCCAAAAACGCATCACGTTTGCTTTTTTTTTAAATGACTGATTACTACTCACAGCAGACTTTATGACAGCCAACAAACATAACAAAACATCACACACTGTACAAGGTCGGCTGTCATTAGGATGCTGACTCCTAACATGTTCATATATTCCCATTAAGATGAAGAATGACTCAATCCTCACAAAGAAGAGGGGGGTGAAACGTCGTTCCCGCTATTTCTGGGCCTAAATTGGCTGTCAAAGTGTATCAACTTGTCGGAATTAGTCCTCATACTTCTACGATCAAGGTGAGAGGCATGATTTATGATCTGCAATAACATTAGACGAGCAAGGAAACGAGGAAGCAGCTGATCAGTCGATCATGTCCACATTGGCACACAAGCTTGTGGTCACGGCGGCGCTATGAATAGTCTGTCAATATCACTAATACTTTGTTAATATTCAAGTCACAAAATGTAAATGGAGTATTGTTGGCGTATTATGGGCGGAATAGAGGACCTCCCATTGGCTCTGCTGTAAGATGACTTTTATTTACGAGTTAGAATGCAATAAAAAAATACATCCGTTGTCATGTCTTTCATAATGATTAGGCAAAATTCCAAAAAGTGCAGTTCCTCTTTAAGAAGTGATTGGTAAAGTATAAGAAGTGTAGATGGAATCACGTTACATATAAAGTAAACAGTTACCAGGAAATTATTAAATTGATTAATAAGAGTCTAGAAAGAGGATAATGACATAACAGCAAATGTTGGTTTGTCAGAGGATGGTTGATTAATCCACGAACTGGTAGTGTGGATACCAAGGGTAGTATCAGTATATAATCGATATTAGAGTGATTAGGTAAATATTTATATTTCCTCAAAATTTGTTTTTGGTCAATGTTTACAAACTAAGGGAATAATTCCATGTACAAAGGTGGACTATAAAGGCGAAAATCAAAGGATAACTTAAATGAGTAGCAGACAGTCCTTTCTTTTTTTGTTTAATTATTGAGTGCTATTGACTTTGTTCTGCTCAAATAATTGAATGTAATAAAATAAAATAAGGTATTAGTTTAAATAGTGTGTTGATATTGTTAAAATTGTTTATAGCACTCACCATACATACATTTTAAAATGTGTAAGCAATGATGTGATCTTTATCGGAATTAGCTGATTTCAATCATGGATAATCGGTATTGGCAGGTTAAAACTAGTAATAGATCTTTACATTCTGGTGCTTTAATATTATAAAAATTAAATGTTCTAAATTACCAATGCAGCTGTCAGTATACTGTGTATCAATAAATATGAATAAATACGGATTGTATTATCTTATAACTAGTGGTTACCTTGCATTTACACTTCCTTCTTGTAAAAATTGCTTGGATTATTCAAAATAGTTTACAAAGGCCACAGTTTGACTCTGGAACAGATTGTGTGTCAACATTTGTTTTTAAAAAGAACAAATGCAAGCGTCACAAACGGGATTATGTTCGATTTCGGCAATGACACGCCACATAACGGCAATGACACGCCACATAACGATGTGTCTACTTACGTCCTTCGTTGTACAAATAAGCAATCCCCAACTTCACGGCTGCTTCAAAATTCCCTTTTTCTGCAGCTCTGTGACACAAACAAATATATATTTGATAAGAATAAATGAAAACTGGATTATTACACACTCTACCATACTATTGAGATTGTGTTACCTTTCAAATAACCATAAATTGTCGGGGGATGGCCAAGTGTCCCTGAAACTGACCCTGGCCCAAACACTGGGGTGGTTGTCAACAATGTCACGCAACTGAGAATGAACCTAGAAATCAACAGAAAACAACACAAGGAAGCAAAAGATGCTGAAACAGAACACATGTGGGACAACGAGGTGTATATTGCTCGCTAGAAGTTGCACAGGCGTGTGGTGCGTGTTTTGTGTGACCGTGGAGGAATGACTCACAGCTCTGACAGACAGCAGGTCTTCAGCGGAGAGGCACTGGAGCACACACAGGAGAACCTCCTGTGGAAGACTCAGCAGGGTGACAGCCGGTGTACGCAAGCGGACCCTCTTTCGAAGTGGGATGGAATAGCATTTTGAGCAATGGCAGTGGACTGTGGACAGACAAGGGCGTCAAGTTAAGACAGCATATTCCTAAGCCAAAACACAAAGAATTTAAACATTCACATAGGCTTTATTGACAAGCAAACACAAGATTTCACATCATGGTGAAAATGAGAGCATGCAATTGTCACATTATTGTTAGTCAAATATTTGCAACCCTTTTAAGTTAGTATGCCAGGCCTAAAATGTCAATAATAATTTGATGTGTATCTTTTTACTGCAAAAGCAACCGTTTTAAGCGACTAAATACCACACACTTGATGGCAAAGTGGAATTGTGTGTAGTTAACACTGGTCAACTACCAAGTAGTTGGAGGAAAAAGATGGGGGGAAAATAAATGTTTTGTTTTAGTATGTTTTTGTTTGAGGACAAACATGACACAAACCTTCCCAATTGTTAGAAAGCCCACTTTTTAATAAGTTTGTGTGTATGCTTCACTGATGAGAATATTTGATGAACATAATTTGTCCTACTAATTTCGGCGGTTCATGAACTCACCATAGTGTGTGTGGACTGTGACGCAACAGTTTGTTTACATGTAAAAATCTTCCACTCCTTTGTCTCATTTTGTCCACCAAAAGTTTTATGCTGTGCGTGAATGCACAAAAAGGTACGCTTTGTTGATGTTATTGACTTGTTGGAATGCTAATCAGGCATATTTGGTCAGTGCATGACGGCAAGCTAATCAATGCTAACATGCTATTCAGGCTAGCTGTATGTACATATTGCATCATTATTATGGTAATTTAATATCCTTTACTTTTATCCTCTTTGTATATAATTTAGTTTTGCATGTCTCATGACACATTTTCTGTATGTAAAATTGGCTGCATTTCTGATAGTTGTTTGTGCGCCATGTTGTTCCAGACCACAGCAAAAATTACCTCGCTTGCCAAAGATTGTAATAATCATTTCCAGGAGTTATCTCACCTTCTGAGTAGCCTCTGATTTACTAATGGTTTCTAATGTTGTAAAAATGTGTAGAATAAAGCCTGCGACACATAGTCATTTTGATAGTAGGCTATTATAGCTAATATAGACACTTACGTCGTGTGTTGCCTTCATTATAAGACTTATACAGTACACGGCTTTCCATAGGTTTTTACAAAAGACAGCCTTAACTTGGACACACACATCTATACCTTTGGCCATTAAAAGCCAGTCATTTCCAGGAGTTATCTCACTTTCTGAGTAGCCTCTGATTTACTAATGGTTTCCAATGTTGTAAAAATGTGTAGAATAAATATTATATTTAAACATTTCTGTCAACGAAGATTTGCTAGTCATTTTGATAGTAGGCTATTATCGCTAATATAGACACTTACGTCGTGTGTTGCCTTCATTATAAGACTTATATACGTATGGCTTTTCGTTTTTTGCGGCTCCAGACAGATTTGTTTATGGTATTTTTGGTCCAATATGGCTCTTTCAACGTTTTGGGTTGCTGACCCCTGAACTAGGTCATAGGTATCTTAGTCAGTTATCTCACCTTCTGAGTAGCCTCTGATTTACTAATGGTTTCCAATGTTGTAAAAATGTGTAGAATAAATATTAAATTTCAACCTTTTCTGTCAACGAAGATTTGCTTCAGCCTGCGACACACAGTCATTTTGATAGTAGGCTATTATAGCTAATATAGACACTTACGTCGTGTGTTGCCTTCATTATAAGACTTATATACGGCTTTTTGTTTTTTTGCAGCTCCAGACAGAATAGTTTATGGTATTTTTGGTCCAATATGGCTCTTTCAACGTTTTGGGTTGCTGACCCCTGAACTAGGTCATAGGTCCGTAACTTAGTCAATGAAGCAGCATCCATGTGTGGGAAACACTGTCTGCAGGGGAACAGCACCAAATTATGCCCCCATCTATTTAGGTAAAACCCCTAAATAATTAAGTTAGTATTTTTTTTTTTAAGGTTTTTACAAAAAAGCCAACAGACTGAATATAAAGTGGCCAGAATATGATTTTAAATAATCATATTGAAATATGATTATAAAGCTGTCAAGTTTTCCTGGGGGTGAGCTGCACTTTTTTTTTTAAATTTTGCCTATCGTTCACAATCATTATGAAAGACATGCTGATGGATAATATACAATTTAGTTTTGCATGTCTCATGACACATTATCTGCATGAAATATTGGCTGCTTTTCTGATAGTTGCTTGTGTGCCATGTTGTTCCAGACCACAGCAAACATTACCTAGCTTGCCAAAGATTGTAACAAATCTATTAAAAGAAGACAGCCTGCCGTTTCCTTTAACTTGGACACACACCTCTATACCTTTGGCCATTAAAAGCCAGTCATTTTCAGGAGTTATCTCACCTTCTGAGTAGCCTCTGATTTACTAATGTGTACAGCTCTGGTAATGGGTACATTCGCACCCACCTGCACAAATGTACTTCAAAATGTAACAATCCAAATAAATATGACTTTTTTTTTTTGTTTACTAGGGCATGCGTATATAATATGCATTAGTTTGACCATTTAAAATCATTGATAATAAAAAGGAGATGCTTGGAAATAGCACAAAAATGCCCCAAAAACTTGGAAAAACGTGATTCATAGCGTTACTTTTTGGTGTAACCATCATGAGCGTTCTGTTCAGGTATATTTCTCTTATATTTTGATAAATCATCATATTTATGTATTACTAAATTTAAATAGGTATTGATCAATCTTTAAGCTGTGTGTATTTGATTCCAGTTTGCTTTTGACATCTTATTTAGAATTGTAGTTAAAACTTTTACAACCTAGTGTTGCGCTCATGATAGCATAACCAAACTAGATTTCATTAAATTATCTTATTTTGAATATTTATTCACTTTTTTACATTTAGTATATTTAAATATTCATTTATAAACATTGAATACATTTCAAATATCAATAAAATGCAATTGCCTTCATCTTATAGGGTAATCATTTCGCCACACCTAGTGTGTGTGTGACAATCATTGGTACTTTAACTTTAATGTTTAGTTACACCAAGTCATGAGCATAACACTAAGCTTCATCACTTTGACTTGTAATATCTCTAATTCTGGTGGTGTTTTATGCTTTTTTTTCTTTTTGGAACATGTACTATACATATAACACAATAAAGTCCCATATAAAATTAGGTTTCTAGCAATACTTTAATTTTGCTTTTGAAAGTAACACTCCAATGTCCATTAGTGGAGCTGTACACAGCTAGTATAGACTTTTAGGTCATGTGTTGCCTTCATTATGACACTTATAAAGGACTTTTAATTTTTTGCGGCTCCAGACAGATTAGTTTTTTGTATTTATGGTCCAATATGGCTCTTTCAACGTTTTGAGTTGCCGATCCCTGCACTAAATAGACCATTAATAGAGGTTTTCCTGCCTTTGATCAAATGCTTAATACAGTCATCTAATATTTTAATTATAATACACAAATATTCTATAGTGGAATTGTGTGTAGTTAACACTGGTCACCTACCAAGTAGTCAACTCAAGTGGGCGCCCAAATTTCCCTCCTGTGGTTTAAGTGGCATTAACTCCAATTTAAACATACATTCCATGCATTTTAAACACTTATACACGTTGCCAACACATAATAATTCACGCAGAGACGCGTTTTGTGACTTGTAGGCACTATTCAGGACCAGATAGTGGTTTGTTGGCTAGTAGCTAACGAGGTAACTGCTAACTCACCAAGTTAAATACGAGTAATGTATGAAAAACTGATACAAACCGACTCACACGTATATTTATTAAAATATACACAGACATGAAATATAATTAAAATGTTAAAAAGGACTTACCACCGGCTTTCATCGCAAGTGGACTCTATGTACAGATGTCTTCCCACAGCGGTGCCACTAGCTAGCGTTACAACAGCGGTTAAAGCGGCTAGTGTTAAATACGCAAATTTTAACAGGGGAATTTATGGTAAATATGTTTTTTTACAACCAATGTTTCTGGTTGAAGCGAAATAAATGTTGGAAATTGTGAGCCGAATTCAAATTCTAACACGAGTCCTATTAGCCACACCCCGAATGTCCCCTTTAGACCCACCCGCCACGCGTGTTTAAACGCTACATTTGAGCGGATTCGTCCAGACTAGACCCGCCTACATGCCTCTATTCTGTCATGTGATTGGCCGGTGTAAAGAGAGGCCCACCCGCATTGGCCAGATTGGTATAAACTGGGTAATAAAGTGTTTGGATTGGACAGCATAATAGCGATTCGAAGTACGCGCTCGCCAACGAAACAGATTCGATTGGTTGAGGGGACTACGAGGCACGCCCACTGACTCACTTGCATGCTTGGGATTGTGGGATATGTAGTTGTATATATTTCAATTTAAAGGTACCGCGTTTAAAGAGACAGGCACACAGCCAAAGATGAAAAAAACATATTAACTCTAAATAGAAAAATCACTTTAAAATCAAACAGGTCTATATTTTAGTTAAGGAATGAGAGTTGAATATATTAGAAAGACAAAAAATACATATTAAACTTTTTTTTTTTTGAGCAGCTGACTTTATAAATGCAAATTGAGTCCATCCATCCATCCATTTTCTACTGCTTGTCCCTTTCTGGGTTGTGGGGGGTGCTGGATCCAACTTTATTAAAATGCTTATCGGCGAAAAACTTTTCTCAACTGATTAAAATCATTACAACATTAATCTTGTGATGACTGTATTATGATGATAGTATACACTACCGTTCAAAAGTTTGGGGTCACATTGAAATGTCCTTATTTTTGAAGGAAAAGCACTGTACTTTTCAATGAAGATAACTTTAAACTAGTCTTAACTTTAAAGAAATACACTCTATACATTGCTAATGTGGTAAATGAATATTCTAGCTGCAAATGTCTGGTTTTTGGTGCAATATCTACATAGGTGTATAGAGGCCCATTTCCAGCAACTATCACTTCAGTGTTCTAATGGTACAATGTGTTTGCTCATTGGCTCAGAAGGCTAATTGATGATTAGAAAACCCTTGTGCAATCATGTTCACACATCTGAAAACAGTCTAGCTCGTTACAGAAGCTACAAAACTGACCTTCCTTTGAGCAGATTGAGTTTCTGGAGCATCACATTTTTGGGGTCAAATAAACGCTCAAAATGGCCAGAAAAAGAGAACTTTCATCTGAAACTCGACAGTCTATTCTTGTTCTTAGAAATGAAGGCTATTCCACAAAATTGTTTGGGTGACCCCAAACTTTTGAACGGTAGTGTTTATCAGTGGTTCTCAGCCTTTTTTCAGTGATGTACCCCCTGTGAACATTTTTTTAATTCAAGTACCCCCTAATCAGAACAAAGCATTTTTAGTTGAAAAAAAGAGATAAAGAAGTAAAATACAGCACTATGTCATCAGTTTCTGATTTATTAAATTGTATAACAGTGCAAATATTGCTCATTTGTTGTGGTCTTTCTTGAACTATTTGGAAAAAAAGATATAAAAATAACTAAAAACTTGTTAAAAAATAAACAAGTGATTCAATTATAAATAAAGATGTCTACACATAGAAGTAATCATCAACTTAAAGTGCCCTCTTTGGGGATTGTCATAGAGATCCATCTGGATTCATGAACTTAATTCTAAACATTTCTTAACAAAAAAAGAAATCTTTAACATCAATATTCATGGAACATGTCCACAAAAAATCTAGCTGTCAACACTGAATATTGCATTGTTGCATTTCTTTTCACAGTTCTTTTTGACAGACATTTAAAAAAAATCTCATGTACCCCTTGGCATACCTTCAAGTACCCCCAGGGGTACGCGTACCCCCATTTGAGAACCACTGGTGTATATGATAGCATATATCTGTATCATGAATCAATGTAAGTGGACCCCGACTTAAACAAGTTGGAAAACTTATTCGGGTGTTACCATTTAGTGGTCAATTGTACGGAATATGTACTTCACTGTGCAACCTACTAATAAAAGTCTCACTCAATCAATCAATCTTTCATTTAAAAACTAACGAACAGAACACTTTATCTGTGACACCTTTCTAACATTTAAAACTGCACTGAAACAGTGGTTGAAAACTAGAAATGTCAAAATAAAAAATAAAAATAAAACTGCACTGAAACAGTGGTTGAAAACTAGAAATGTCAAAATAAAAATAAAAACCGATACCGATAATAAAAAAAACGATACCAATATTTTCCGATATTACATTTTAAAGCATTTACCGGCCGATAATATCGGCCTGCCGATATTATCGGCCAATAAATCGGTATCGGTTTTTATTTTTAATTTTTATTTTTTATTAAATCAACATAAAAAACACAAGATACACTTACAATTAGTGCACCAACCCAAAAAACCTCCCTCCCCCATTTACACTCATTCACACAAAAGGGTTGTTTCTTTCTGTTATTAATATTCTGGTTCCTACATTATATATCAATATATATCAATACAGTCTGCAAGGGATACAGTCAATAAGCACACATGATTTGTGCGTGCTGCTTGTCCACTAATAGTACTAACCTTTAACAGTTAATTTGACTATTTTTCATTAATTACTAGTTTCTATGTAACTGTTTTTATATTGTTTCTTTTTTATTCAAGAAAATGTTTTTAATTTATTTATCTTATTTTATTTTATTATTTTTTTTTAAAAAGGACCTTATCTTCACCATACCTGGTTGTCCAAATTAGGCATAATAATGTGTTGATTCCACGACTGTATATATCGGTATCGGTTGATATTGGTATCGGTAATTAAGAGTTGGACAATATCGGAATATCGGATATCGGCAAAAAGCCATTATCGGACTTCCCTATTGAAAACTAATCAGACATGCACGCACAATTAGATTATTCACTTGTTTTTTTTGTTTGTTTGTTTTATTTATTTTGTATCCATGCCCTGTTCTTATGGTATGCTTGTAGTGTGTAATGTCTTGTTATTTATGTATTGTTTTGTATCATGACCTGTTGAATGTTTACTGTATTAACCTGCCTTAAGACAACGGATGAAAATGAGTTATTGTGCTAACTCCGGCATATTTACATTGTTGCTCTATGTTGATGAATATAGCATTGTCCTAATTCATCCATCCATCCATCCATCCATCTTCCTCCGCTTATCCGAGGTTGGGTCGCGGGGGCAGCAGCCTAAGCAGGGAAGCCCAGACTTTCCTCTCCCCAGCCACTTCATCCAGTTCTTCCCGGGGGATCCCGAGGCGTTCCCAGGCCAGCCGGGAGACATAGTCTTCCCAACGTGTCCTGGGTCTTCCCCTACATCAATTAAATAAATAAATACATTCAAAATGTTTGCAAAAAAAAACAACTATTATTTAAACAACTCAAAAAATTCAGTTCTATTTTCATCATTCCCCAGAAAAAAATCATGTTTTCCCTATAATTTCACATTCAAAAAAAATCCCATTGGAATTATCAGAGAGTATATTGGAGCGTTTACGCTTTCCTATCTTTTTTTTTGTTTGTGGTGAAGAGACCTTTGTCTCTCAACTGTAGCTGTTTTTGAATAAAGTTGGTATGATTAAAGAGTATTTCTAATTTCTACATTTCTTAACCCATCGAAACTATTTCAGAATCAAAGCATTTGGCTCATTGACAAAATGTAAATTTTTCCACATCTAAAACGTTCATACTTCTCCCATAGTTCGACATTTTCAACAACACAAATACCCTTCAAGCTTAACAGTTCTAACTTCATTTTTGAACCGACTCAAACCATTGCCAAGTCAAAATCCGCAGTTTGTTCCGATCATTCCCAATTTTTATGTAATTCTAAAATCAACATGCAATTTCTTCAGGAACTTTACTTTAAATAGTGACAAAGTGCTTTTACAAAAATAAAATACCTAAAATACAAAGATCCCAATAGAATACATACTCACACTATACCCTAACATACAAACTCTATTCATAAAGCCCTTTAAAATCAACCACAGGGTTGTACACCACACACAAGTAAACACACAAGCAAATACAATCAATTTAAAATGGACTCTAAAATATGTATGTCAAACGCCAAGGAGAACAATATTTTTTTTAAATGTGAGAATTTAAAAGGGTCTGCCTAATGTGCAGATTGCAGAGCTTGACTTTATAGCGGGGACATTTGACTAAATTGTTTTGGGTGCCACTTTTCCAGAAAGCTAAGCACCAGGGGGCCAGATTTCTCCCTTCAATATTGGTCTTATTTTCTATTTTCCGAAGAACTAGGTTCTCTACAGGGGATATTTGATTACAAAACCCAAAACCAGTGAAGTTGGCCTGTTGTGTAAATGGTAAATAAAAACAGAATACAATGATTTGCATATCCTTTTCAACTTATATTCTATTGAATAAACTGCAAAGACAAGATATTTAATGTTTGAACTGAGAAACTTCTTTTTCTTTTTTAAATAATCATTAATTTAGAATTTAATGGCAGCAACACATTGCAAAAAAGTTGGCACAGGGGCATTTTTACCACTGTGTTACATGGCCTTTCCTTTTAACAACACTCAGTAAACGTTTGGGAACTGAGGAGACCAATTTTTGAAGCTTTTCAGGTGGAATCCGTTCCCATTGTTGCTTGATGTACAGCTTAAGTTGTTCAATAGTCCGGGGTCTCGGTTGTGGTATTTTAGGCTTCATAATGCGCCACACTTATTCAATGGGAGACAGGTCTGGACTACAGGCAGGCCAGTTTAGTACCCGCACTCTTTTACTACGAAGCCAAGCTGTTGTAACACATCGTCTTGCTGAAATAAGCAGGGGCGTCCATGATAACGTTGCTTGGATTGCTCCAAAACCTGTATGTACCTTTCAGCATTAATGGTGCCTTCACAGATGTGTAAGTTACCCATGTCCTGGGCACTAATACACCCCCATACCATCACAGATGCTGGCTTTTCAACTTTGCGCCTATAACAGTCCGGATGTTTTTTTCTTCGTCTTTGGTCCGGAGGACACAATGTCCACAGTTTCCAAAAACAATTTGAAATGTGGACTCGTCAGACCACAGAACACTTTTCCACTTTGCATCAGTCCATCTTAGATGAGCTCGGGCCCAGCAAAGCCGGCGGCGTTTCTGGGTGTTGTTGATAAATGGCTTTCGCTTTGCATAGTAGAGTTTTAACTTGCACTTACAGATGTAGCGAACAACTGTAGTTACTGACAGTGGTTTTCTGAAGTGTTCCTGAGCCCATGTGGTGATATCGTTTACACATTGATGTCGCTTTTTGATGCATTACCGACTGAGGGGTCGAAGGTCCGTAATATCATCGCTTACGTGCAGTGATTTCTCCAGATTCTCTAAACCTTTTGACGATATTACAGACCGTAGATGGTGAAATCACTAAATTCATTGCAACAGCGCGTAGAGAAATGTTGTTCTTAAACTGTTCGACAATTTGCTCACGCATTTGTTCACAAAGTGGTGACCCTCGCCCCATCCTTGTTTGTGAATGACTGAGCATTTCATGGAAGCTGCTTTTATACCCAATCATGGCACCCACCTGTTCCCAATTAGCCTGTTCACCTGTGGGATGTTCCAAATTGATTTATTGATTCATTGAAACTTGTATTAGTAGATTGCACAGTACAGTACATATTCCGTACAATTGACCACTAAATGGTAACACCCGAATACGTTTTTCAACTTGTTTAAGTCAAGGTCCACTTAAATTGATTCATGACACAGATATATACTATTTTCATAATACAGTCATCACACAAGATAATCATCAGAGTATATACAATGAATTATTTACATTATTGACAATAATAAATAAGTGTTTGATGAACATTCCTCCACTTTCTCAGTCTTTTTTTGCCACTTGTGCCAACTTTTTTGAAACATGTCACAGGCATCAAATTCCAAAATGAGCTAATATTTGCAAAAAATAACAAAGTTTTGCAGTTCGAACGTTAAGTATCTTGTCTTTGCAGTCTATTCAATTGAATACATGTTGAAAATAATTTGCAAATCATTGTATTCTGTTTTTATTTACCATTTGCACAACGTGCCAACTTCACTGGTTTTGGGGTTTGTATTTTGCCAGTAACAGATGCGGTTCGCTGTTTTTCAATCAATCAATCAATCAATCAATGTTTATTTATATAGCCCTAAATCACAAGTGTCTCAAAGGGCTGCACAAGCCACAGCGACATCTTAGGTACAGAGCCCACACACATGTTTTTAATAAAATTCCGCAAAAAAGTCAAGCTCTTGGACAGCTCTCTAGTGTTTTTGAGACTCTCCTGGAAAAAAATATTTTTTTGAACTGTTGAACAGCCCAAATGATGAAAGAGAGAGGACCTAAAATGGAACCTTGAGGAACACCACTAGTATAAATAAAGAAGTTGAACAAATGACTACTGACTGCATCTGAAGTAAACAAGCTACAGCCACACCTCAGTTCTATAAATCACATTACAGTTAGAAAATTGCTGCAAAAATGTTTGTCTCATAAGATTTGAACTGAACTCGGAGGGCCGATATGATGTCATTTCCCAGGCCGGATTTGGCCCCCCACGGTTGAATAGCGCTGCTTTATAGTGGAGTTTTTTTGTGTTGTTTTTCCATTGACATCTGAATTCCTTTGTCAAGGGAAGAGTAGTAATTGTTTGCTATTGATCTGCACTTCACCCGCTGACTCAATCCCATCATGTACCTGAAAGGAGTCATACTATGTGTCATGTCATTTCCTAATAGCACTGCATTCTACATGCTCTTTTAAGCACGTCAATGTTGTGACCCAGACGTCTCAGGAAGGACTAAGGACATGTGACAACCTTTGGAGTAGGATGCAACCACTGTTTCCATAGAAACTCCAACCAGCTCACTCAATAAAACACAAAAGTGACCAGTAATGGTTCTGGGAAAAGGAATCAATCAGCACATTCGACCAAAGCTGAAGATAATGGAGGCACTAGCAAAGGGTTTACGGACAATACAGCTGCAATTAGGCTCTATGATGCCGGGCCACGGCGGGGATTTCGTCAAAATAACGTGATCTCATGTGAGTGCAACATCTGAGACTGTTAAACTAAATCGGGGGTCAGCAACCCGCGGCTCTTTAGTGCCGTCCTGGAGCCTTTTTAAAAAAGGATTAAAAATGGAAAAAGATGGGGAAAAAGTAAATTTTTTGTTTTAGTATGTTTTTTGTTTGAGGACAAACATGACACAAACCTTCCCAATTGTTAGAAAGCCCACTTTCTAGTAAGTTTGTGTGTATGCTTCACTGATGAGAGTATTTGGTGGACATCGTTTGGTCCTACTAATTTCGGCAGTTCATGAGCGTGGACTGTGACGCAACTGTTTGTTTACATGTAAAATCTTCCACTCCTTCTTCGTCTCATTTTGTCCACCACATGTTTTATGCTGTGCGTGAATGCACAAAAGTGCGCTTTGTTGATGTCATTGACTTGTTGGAGTGCTAATCAGACATATTTGGTCAGTGCAAGACTGCAAGCTAATCAATGCTAACATGCTATTTAGGCTAGCTGTATGTACATATTGCATCATTATGCCTCATTTGTAGGTATATTTGAGCTCATTTGATATCCTTTACTTTTATCGTCTTTGTATATAATTTAGTTTTGCATGTCTCATGACACATTATCTGTATGTAATATTGGCTGCATTTCTGATAGTTGTTTGTGTGCCATGTTGTTCCAGACCACAGCGAACATTACCTAGCTTGCCAAAGATTGTAATAAATATATTAAAAGAAAACCGCCTTAACTTGGACACCTTGGATACCTTTGGCCATTAAAAGCCAGTAATTTCTAGGAGTTATCTCACCTTCTGAGTATCCTCTGATTTACTAATGGTTTCTAATGTTGTAAAAATGTGTAGAATAAATATTACATTTCAACATTTCTGTCAACGAAGATTTGCTTCAGCCTGCGACACGTAGTCATTTTGATAGTAGGCTATTATAGCTAATGTAGACTTCAGTGGCGTGCGGTGAGGTTAATGTCTGGTGAGGCACTGCATCATCACAGTCAGATTTACAAACATATGAACCCTAAATAGTATCTTATTCACCATGTGATTGGCAGCAGTTAACGGGTTATGTTTAAAAGCTCATACCAGCATTATTTACACATACAAACTAGCACACAAAAAAGCACATTTAATAAAAAAAACATTATTATGGTCTTACCTTTCTTGCTGGACATCCAGCCTTTGCGTGTGTACCACGCCGTTTGAAAAGAACGGGTCTTCTGTCCCAAAGTCAAAAGCAAACCTTTTAGCTCCGGCGTTGGTCTACCTCTAATTATTACCTCCTGCTTCGATTGAAAGTCCAGTTTAGAAAACTGTTTTATTTTACATATGTAATCCTCCATGTTTTTAATAAAAGTTCAGGCGAGAGGAAATAAAAAAACGCTGCACTTATTATTGCTAACTTTTTTTTTTTCTTCTGCGGCGAGGAATGATCTCTGGGATCACTACCGCCCTCTACCACCAGGAGGCCGGATTACTGCGAGCCTCAGACAGTACGTCTTTGGCAGCAGTTTTATGAATGCTCAGCTGAAGAAATACGTTACACACATACAGTTGTTGACAAAATATACACTGTACATTATATACCTCAGCTAACTAAACTATGGTTTAGTTAGCTAACTAAACTATGGTTTAGTTAGCTGACCCCGACTTAAACAAGTTGAAAAACTTATTCGGGTGTTACCATTTAGTGGTCAATTGTACGGAATATGTACTTCACTGTGAAACCTACTAATAAAAGTCTCAATCAATCAATCAAAGTTCATATAGCAATACAGTCTCACTGCACAGCAGCTCAGCAGTTAGCCGAGTCATTGCGCACAATCCATGTTGAGGCACAAATCAGTGACGTGCCTCAACTGGCTGCTGATCACCGCACCGTCTCTTCTCAGTATTTGAACGGCAAATGTGAAAATAAAAATAAAAATAATCTAAAACTGGTGAAGTTAAATGGAAAATAACTTTAGTATAATCACTGGATACATATAACAATTTAATTATTTTTTTTTCTTTTTACATTTTTTTTCTTTCCATGATGGCAGGTGAGGCCCCGCCTCCCCTGCCTCTAGTGACTGCATGCCACTGGTAGACTTTTAGGTCATGTGTTGACTACATTATAAGACTTGTATACAGGCTTTTAATTGTTTGCGGCTCCAGACAGATTTGTTTTTTGTATTTTTGGTCCAATATGGCTCTTTCAACGTTTTGGGTTGCCGACCCCTGAACTAAATAGACCATTAAGAGAGGTTTTGCTGCCTTTGCAAGTCAAGAACGTAAACAGCATCTAATATTTCAATAATAATACAAAACTATTCTATACGTTGCAGATTTTAGTTGAAACAATGATTTTTGGCACATTTTGTGTACCGTATTTTTCGGACTATAAGTCGCAGTTTTTTTCATAGTTTGGCCGGGGGTGCGACTTATACTCAGGAGCGACTTATGTGTGAAATGATTAACACATTACCGTAAAATATCAAAAAATATTATTTAGCTCATTCACGTAAGAGACTAGACGTATAAGATTTCATGGGATTTAGCGATTAGGAGTGACAGATTGTTTGGTAAACGTATAGCATGTTCTATATGTTATAGTTATTTGAATGACTCTTACCATAATATGTTACGTTAACATACCAGGCACATTCTCAGTTGGTTATTTATGCCTCATATAACGTACACTTATTCAGCCTGTTGTTCACTATTCTTTATTTATTTTAAATTGCCTTTCAAATGTCTATTCTTGGTGTTGGGTTTTATCCAATAAATGTCCCCAAAAAATGCGATTTATACTCTAGTGCGACTTATATACGTATGTTTTTTTCCTTCTTCATTATGCATTTTCGGCCGGTGCGCCTTATACTCCAGAGCGACTTATACTCTGAAAAATACGGTAATGTAAATCTTTTTGTGCACTTTCCCCCCTTCAGGCCATCCCAATGATTTGAATTGGATTCAGGTCTGAACTTGAAAAGCAGTTCTCCAATTTTTGGGAAGTATTGTTATGCTGAAAAGTGACATTGATCTTCAGCCAAAAAATGATGCTCTTATCTTATCCACATTTTGTGACATTCAATATCGCTGACAGCCAACTGAGTCCGGGAAAGGTCCTGGAGATGGCTCGGCGGATGAGATGAACTTCGGTCTTGTTTCCTGTCATCTGTGCTGAGCCTCACAAAGCAACCGAGCACTTCCACAACATGTGCACTTTGGCCCTGTTAATCTTCACACCCGCTTTGTTCAAACGTAAACATCCACAGCTGTTTCCCAGCACCAGTCTTCACTGGAAATTTCAGCAGAAATACAGTAAAACATCCATCCATCCATTTTCTACCGCTTGTCCCTTTTTGGGGTCGCGGGGGGTCGCTTGAGCCTATCTCAGCTGCATTCGGGCGGAAGGCGGGGTACACCCTGGACAAGTCGCCACCTCATCGCAGGGCCTACAGTAAAACAAGAACATGTTAAAAATAGAGCATTTAAAAAGGGCGCATGTTTCAAATAAGGCCCAGCAGCTTAGGAAAACATGATCACAAATTAATCACGAATGCCTCAAAGGGCTCCACAAACCACAACGACATCCCTGGCTCTGATCCCACATCCGGGCAACAAAAAACTCAATGAGAAACCTTGGAAGGGACCGCAAACCTGGGTGACCGGTGCAATGGATGCCCAATGGATACGGGTTAATAATGTGAGAGTCCAGACCATTGGGAGGTCAGCAGGGGATCCTCTTGCATGTAGACTAGCTGGGGCGCCGGCATGTCACCGACTGGTGCATAGAGGAGTGGTCCATTCCTGGTCCCAACTTTATAAATGTGAAAGTCCAGGCCCAGGGGATCTTCTTAAATGGAGACAAGTCAGCAGCGTAGAGACGTCACCGACTGATGCACAGAGAAGCGGTCCACCCCGGGTCCCGACTTAGAACAGCAGCGCCTCCTCTGTGGAAACTGATCCGGGGCCATTTAAAAACATCTCCACGCAGGAGAGGGGGGCAGAGCAGAAAAGAGAGAGGGCAGATCAACTGGTCTAAAAAAAAGTTCTATTTAAAGGCTCTGGTGTATGAATTAGTTTTATAATTAGACTTAATTGATTCTACTCTAACTGTTACCGGTAGAGCATTCCAGAGTAATGGCGCCTGAATAGAAAACGCTCTATAGCCCGCAGACTTTTTTTGGGCTCTGGGAATTACTAATAAGCCATTTTCAGGTCTCCCTATGTCTAGCATTAAAAGATTATAGTTAGTACAAAATGCGGCTGCTAGATTTTTGACAAGAACAAGAAAGTTTGATCATATTAGGCCTATACTGGCTCACCTGCACTGGTTTCCTGTGCACTTAAGATGTGACTTTAAGGTACTAAATGGTCTAGCTCCATCCTATCTTGCTGATTGTATTGTACCATATGTACCGGCAAGAAATCTGCTTTCAAAGAACTCTGGCTTATTAGGGATTCTCAGAGCCCAAAAAAAGTCTGCGGGCTATGGAGCGTTTCCTATTCGGGCTCCAGTACTCTGGAATGCCCTCCCGGTAACAGTTAGAGATGCTACCTCAGTAGAAGCATTTAAGTCCCATCTTAAAACTCATTTGTATACTCTAGTCTTTAAACAGAGCTCTTTTTAGACCAGTTGATCTGCCCTCTCTCTTTTCTGTTCTGCCCCCCTCTCCTGCGTGGAGAGGTTATCAGGTGACCACGGATCAGCCTCCACAGAGGAAGCGCTAGCTGTTCAAAGTCGGGACTCGGGTTGGACCACTTCTCTGTGCATCAGTTGGTGACGTCTCTGCGCTGCTGACTTGTCTCCATTCAATATGATCCCCTGCTGGTCTCCCAATGGACCGGACTTTCACATGAAGTTAGGACCCGGGGTGGACCACTCCTTTTGCATCAGTCGGTGACGTCTCTGCTCCCGACATGTCTGCATGCAAGAGGATCCCCTGCTGGCCCCACTATGGACTGGACTCTCACATAATTAACTGTAACTGTCAGAAAAATTGTATGTAAATTATCAAAAAACTTTCCGTTCTCTGAGTTCCCAGTGAACAAACGAAAGCTGTCTTTGTTGCACCAAGCCAAAGGCTAGGAAAATTCCGCTGTGTACGATGGGAGGAGACGGGAGGGGTTATCTATTGTGATCAAAGACCTGCCCAAGCTCGATCCAGGACCAGCCCAAGCCCGAGGCATCTTTTTCTTTTGTGTTAATGTGACCGAAAACAATGGCTGTTTACATACCCCCCCCATTCCTTTAGAAACAGCTTTTGTTATGTAAACAGGGAACATCCAAATAAAAAGAGGTGGCGTACAATCTTTCGCCAGCGCGTGCAAAAGTACAGCCCAGACGTTTCTCCTGAAATTGAGCCAAATTGAATTCTGTCTCTGTTTAATTCCTTGCTTCTTGTCTCGTTTAATAAATGTCATCAGTGTTTCAACCTGACAGTAACCACTCTGCATCCATTGAGCCTGTCACCTAGGTGGGGGTCCCCTTCCAAGGTTTCTGGTTGTTCCCATTGGGTTGAGTTTTTCCTTGCCCTGATGTGGGATCAGATCCGAGGATGTCGTTGTGGCTTGTGCAGCCCTTTGAGACATTTGTGATTGAAGGCTAAATAAGTAAACTTTGATTGATTGATTGATTGAGAGAAGGTCCGTCGATCACTTTATTGAGCAAAACTCTTAATTGTCAGTCGTATGACCACACCAAAAAAAACATTAGCAAAAAATGACTATCCCGCGAAAGTGGTCATTTTTTGCAGTAGAAACCAGGCCAAAACCAATTCTCCGTCATCTGTCATATCAACAGCAGCTGCTCTCTCTCTCTCTCTCTCTCTCTCTCTCTCTCTCTCTCTCTCTCTCTCTCTCTCTCTCTCTCTCTCTCTCTCTCTCTCTCTCTCTCTCTCTCTCTCTCTCTCTCTCTCTCTCTCTCTCTCGCACTTGTGCCAGCAGATGCACTCATCAGACTCAGCCTCTGATGCGTTTACGGCCACACAAAATGTCAAACAACTCCAACAGCACTCAAACTGTACATGCCAGGTCGTTACATTATGATGCGGTTCACACACAGTCAATCAATGTCATTAACTGTGTGTTAAGCATGCATGCCGCTGTTTTGTGTAGCAAAGTTAGGAGAGGTACTGTAAATGCTTACATTTTAAATTGTTGATTTATGAATATAAATCATGAAATGATGTCACTCGATTACACAAATGATAATAACAACTGTAATGATACAGTTTTCAGACAGAAAGTTACAGGAATGTAACATGCTTGTGCTACAGCGCACATCTCATTGTGCAACATGTGAATGTTTTAAGGGGGAACTAAATATGATCTTCAAAAGGGGCTACAAATTATTTCCAAAGTGCCATTTGTAAACTACACTACAGTATTTTGGACAATATACATTCAAAGACAATTACATTTCTGAATAAAATTGCGTGGTGACAGCAAAATATATTTAAAAAAAATTAAGTCTAATCAACCAAAAATTGTACAACCCCCCCTGCACTACCTATATACTCCAGTGGTGGGTCAAGGCCAGCAAGATCATAAAATTGGATTAATTTATTCTCAAAAGTTTATCATTTTCAGGCCATAAGACTCTTGAACGCATCATAATAATCCTCTGAACTCCCCCCAAAAATTGATTAACTCGCTAGAATATAAAGACAATATAACATACATCCATAAATGTGGATGCATATGCAAAAGTGCAATATATTTATCTGTTCAGTAATCTATTTATTTATATCTGCACCTTATTGCTTTTTTATCCTGCACTACCATGAGCTAATGCAACAAAATTTCGTTCTTATCTGTACTGTAAAGTTCAAATTTGAATGACAAGAAAAAGGAAGTCTAAGTCAAAGTCTAATTTTCATCAGAATGTGTCTCTTAGCTGCACTGCTTCCAGTATGCTAGATTAAAAAATAATAATAATCCAATCGTATTTCAATGTAACCCGCTCAGGTCCTTCAGAATCGGGTGTGCAGGCCCAGCTCACTAAACCATATTAGCATGGGACTCTTTCTTTAATTAATCACATTTCGAAATGGCCACATAGGGGTGGTAAGCAACATTCCCTCTAAGGTGCGCACCTGTGCAATTGCGCACTGCTCAAGCGTCCTCTGCGCACGTCAAATCTATGCCACGCACAAAATCAAATACAAAAATAGGCGCATAACAATTTTCGACAAGACACGGACACGACAGAGAAAACAGTTTTCGTCATCATTGTTCAAATATTGTAACGTCTGTCGAGACGCTTTGAGGACATGAATTCCATCCATCACTTTACTGAGCAAAACTCTTTATTGTCGGCCATAAACACATCACCAAAACATTAGTAAAAAAAAATGATATCTAGCAAAACTGGTCATTTTCTGCAGTACAAACCAGACCAAAAGCAACTTTGTTATATCAACATCAGCCGCTCGCTCTTTCTCACTTGCGCCAACACATGCACATATGGCACTTAGCCAGTGATGCGTTTACAGCCACACAAAAAGTCGGACAACTCCAACACCACACATAAAGTGTCATTCCAGGTCGTTACACTATGATTTACCAATCAAATGTGTGCTTATTCTAATGTCATTTATTAGGAATCTTAATATATAAATATTAATCATGAAATGCTGTTAGTATATTAAATAAATACTAATAAAAAAATATTTTTTACAAACAGGAAGTTGCAAGAATGTACGCATGATCCCCTGCTTACATCTCATTGTGCAACATGTGAATGTTTTAATGGGAACTAAATGCAATGTCTGAAAGGGGTACAAATTATTTCCAAAGCAGGACCTCCACCCAGACAAACAATACAAGTACACAGTTTATGAAAAACAATATTTTTTGTTATTGTCATTGTAAGTGGGCATAAACACTTATATTAGAAAATCATCTCATGGAAATGACTGCTGTCATTTGATTATAATAATAAGAGAATGTTGTCTGTCTATCTGTGTTGGCCCTACGATGAGGTGGGGACTTGTCCAGGGTGTACCCCGCCTTCCGCCCGAATGCAGCTGAGATAGACTCCAGCACCCCCCGCGACCCCGAAAGGGACAAGCGGTAGGAAATGGATGGATGGATGGAGATTGAACTTGTTATTTAGTCAGGTTTGGGACGGGTGTGCTGCTGGTGTAGCCACAGTGTGCACGTCTGATGTTGCTCACATGGGCTCCACTGAATGCTCAGGGAGTTTTTGCGTTTGCTCACACACATGAACAATTAGAGGGAACATTGGTGGTAAGGTAAGTAACATTTTATTGCAGTTTTGATGTTTTCGTCATGTAATATACATTGTAGAGATGTCCGATAATGGCTTTTTTGCCGATATCCGATATTCCGATATTGGGGGGGTGTATATTGTAGTGTCCCGGGAGAGTTAGTGCTGCAAGGGGTTCTGGGTATTTGTTCTGTTGTGTTTATGTTGTGTTACGGTGCGGATGTTCACCCGAAATGTGTTTGTCATTCTTGTTTGGTGTGGGTTCACAGTGTGGCGCATATTTGCAACAGTGTTGAAGTTGTTTATACGGACACCCTCAGTGTGACCTGTATGGCTGTTGACCAAGTATGCCTTGCATTCACTTGTGTGTGTGAAAAGCCGTAGATAATATGTGATTGGGCCGGCACGCAAAGGCAGTGCCTTTAAGGTTTATTGGCGCTCTGTACTTCTCCCTACGTCCGTGTACACAGCGGTGTTTTAAAAAGTAATACATTTTACTATTTGAAACCGATACCGATAATTTCCGATATTACATTTTAAAGTATTTATCGGCCGATAATATCGGACATCCCTAATACATTGTGTTACATTTTGTTAGAACAGCAAATGTACAGGAAAGCTTCCACCAGCAATTACTGGTGGAAGTTTGAAAATGCAGCCATATTGGCAACCATGTATCGGAAGATAAAAGGCAGTCACATTTCATGTTTGCCATCAGTCATTTTGCTTTCAGCTCCGTGCTATTTCCGTTTGCAGCTATTTGAGTAAAATATCCATGAAATGATCCAGAGCAGCCAGACCCTTGTGTTGTGTCACAAGAAGTTCCGCTTCTGGCTCTATGGTTATCGTCACACTTTTCCTTCTTGACATCCCTACGTACCTTTATTTTTAGTGACATTGTAAAAACACACACAAAACAGAGAAAAACCTAAAACATACTGGGTTTTTTTTGGAGTTTTGAGGTGTAATTTTCCCAAAAATATTTAGTTAAACTCCAAGATTTGCAACTTCCTGTAGAGCATTTTGACTAATCTAAACAGTTATACAGATAGAAATGTCATTTTTGTGTACACTGGAACCTTGCATCAATCATTATTTTGTTTCTTTTTGACTTTTTGGATTGAAGTTTTGGAAAGCCAAAGAGAAAAAACATCAAATATTTTGCGGGTGTAATTACTTTATACTTTTAGTTAGTGAAACTATAAGTGTGTATAGTCTTATAATCATGTGAGGATGTAAACTGTATATTGTTATGTACGGTATATTGTTGTGTATCAGATGATTGTGTATTGTTGTTGATTGTGAATCAGGTAAGGAATTTTGTAAGCTTTGTAAAAAGGTCTCCTTAATAGAAAAACATTTTTGATTTTTCCAAAAGACTCTTTGGTTTTTAGTAGGGATGTCCGATAATGGCTTTTTGCCGATATCCGATATTCCGATATTGTCCAACTCTTAATTACCGATACCGATATCAACCGATACAATATATAAAGTCGTGGAATTAACACATTATTATGCCTAATTTGGACAACCAGGTATGGTCCTTTTTTGAAAAATTAATAAAATAAGACAAATAAATTAACAACATTTTCTTGAATAAAAAAGAAAGTAAAACAATATAAAAACAGTTACATAGAAACTAGTAATGAATGAAAATGAGTAAAATTAACTGTTAAAGATTAGTACTATTAGTGGACCAGCAGCACGCACAATCATGTGTGCTTACGGACTGTATCCCTTGCAGACTGTATTGATATATATTGATATATAATGTAGGAACCAGAATATTAATAACAGAAAGAAACAACCCTTTTGTGTGAATGAGTGTGAATCGGGGAGGGAGGTTTTTTGGGTTGGTGCACTAATTGTAAATGTATCTTGTGTTTTTTATGTTGATTTAATAAAAAAAAACAAAAAAATAAAATAAAACGATACCGGTAATAATAAAACCGATACCGATAATTTCCGATATTACATTTTAAGGCATTTATCGGACACCTCTAGTTTTTAGTGTGCTTTTTTTATTTATTTGAAATGATCTTGATAGAGAAGATTGTTGATATTATTTTTGTGTTTGAAATAAAATACATGAGAATGGAAAAAAATATATGTTGTGTCTCAGGACAATCATTATTAGTTTATGGTATTTTGTTTTATTTTTGTTCCATTTTCTATTTGCCTCCTTTTTGCCACTACTTCTGTCTAAGGCAGGGGTCGGCAAACCAAAATGTTGAAAGAGCCATATTGGACCAAAAAAAAATTAAAAAAAAATTAAAAGCCTTATATAAGTGTTATAATGAAGGCAACAAATGATGTAAGTGTCTATATTAGCTATATTAGCCTACTATCCAAATGGCATTAAAAGTCTTATAACAGTGTTATAATGAAGGCAACACATGATGTAAGTGTCTATTGTAACTATATTAGCCTACTATCAAAATGACTTTAAAAAAGTCTTATGTAAGTGTTATAACGAAGGCAACACATGATGTAAGTGTCTACAGTATATTAGCTATTTTAGCCTACTATTAAAGGCTGACGCAAATATTGGATGAGAGAAATGTTGTATTTTGATTTTTATTCTACACATTTTTGCAACATTGGAAATAATTCGTAAAATGGATGCTTCTCACAGGATGAGATAACTTCTGGAAATGACTGGCTCAGAATGGCCTAAGGCAGACCTGGGCAAATTAAGGCCCGGGGGCCACATGCGGCCCGTTGAGCTTTTCAATCTGGCCCGCCGGATATTCACAAATAATTGTTTTAGATTTTTAAGATGGAAACTGTAGCTGCCATTATGATGTGCAGTCATGTTTTCAAATGACTGTAAGTCTTCATTTTAACAAAGTATTTCAATGGTTGGAATCTGCGCTTATGGATGATTTACCAGTTACTATGGTCATCTAATTAGTTACTATGGTCATCTAATTAGTTACTATGGTCATCTAATTAGTTACTATGGTCATCTACGTCACAACAGCTCAGACGAGGCACCAAGCAGTGTGGGCGGGAAGCGTTTCCACAGACGCAGAAGGAGATTTTCACAACAAAGTTCTACAGATTAGTGATATATAGAATAGAATACACTGTAAAAAAAAATTCTGTAAAAAACGGTCATCTACTGGCAGCTACGGCTGCCAAACGAAAACCATCAAATTAAAGTAAAACATTGTAAACCAAATAATGATCAAAAATATTATATTTACGAAATTTTCATGAAACGTTTTTGCGGAAAAATATCGTCATTTTACATGAGTAATTTAAGAAAACAGAAAATGCTATTTAATAATTAATTTGGTATTTTTCTGTAAAAAAAAATAGAAATATACATAGTTTGTCATAACTGGCATATTACTTAAAATAACAGGCGGATTGTTTATTTACAGATAATGTCTTCAATTCTACAGTTTTATAAACTATTTAAAAAAAAATAGAAAAATTACAGTGGAAATTTAGAGTAAATTAACCATAAAAATAGGTGTTTTTTTTTACAGTGTACAAACTTTGTAGAATAGAAAGTAGTTTATTGATCCCTGGGGGGAAATTCAGCAAATATCAGATACATCAGATTGTAGGTGGCTTTATTTTGTTCATATTTCACTGTTTTGTTGCGTTTCACTTGATTGTAAAATAGGTCGATCAAAAGGGGGTGTGACGTTCATATTTTGTCAATATTCAGTGTTTTATCGTTCATAGAAAAATTAAAAAATTCCATTATGTTTTTTAAGGCGGTCTGTCATAACGTTTTTAGCATTCAATCAAGACGTTATTGTGAGGTTTTGTATTAGTGTTCCTAAAAATAGATATACCGGCCCCAGACACATTTTTTTCTCTAAATGTGGCCCCCGAGTCAAAATAATTGCCCAGGCCTGGCCTAAGGTATAGATGTGTGTGTCCAAGTTAAAGGAAACGGCAGGTTGTCTTCTTCTAACAGATTTATTACAATCTTTGCAAGCTGGGTAACGTTTGCTGTGGTCTGGAACAACATGGCACACCAAACAACTATCAGAAATGTAGCCAAGATACAGATAATGTGTCATGAGACATGCAAATATAAATTAAACACACAGAGGAGATAAGTAAAGGAAATCAAATGAGCTCAAATATAGCTACAAACGAGCATAATGTAGCATGTTAGCATCGGTTAGCTCGCAGTCATGGATTGACCAAATATGCCTGATAAGCACTCCAGCAAATCAATAAAATCAACAAAGCTCACCTTTGTGCATTCCCGCACAGCATAAAAAGTTTGGTGGACAAAATGAGACCAAGAAGGAGTGGCATAAAACACGTCTTTCTGTGGCAGCGTCGGAGAAAGGTGTACATGTAAACAAACTATGGTGAGTTCAAGGATCGCTGAAATAAGTAGGACAAAACGGTGCTTGCCAAATACTCTCATCAGTGAAGCATGTTTAATATAAGCAGTGGGATTTCTAACAGTTAGGAATGTTTGGGTCATGTTTGTTCTTCTACGGAAAATATATCAAAACCAAAAATATATTTTTTCCATTTTCACACATCTCTGAAAGAGCTCCAGGGAGCCACTAGGGCGGCGTTAAAGAGCCGCATACTTTGACACCTGTTTCTGACTGGCAACCAGGACACACCTGGATGATTTTTACTTGTCATCCCATCGGGTTGAGTTTTTCTTGCCCTGATGTGGGATCTGAGCCGAGGATGTCGTCGTGGCTTGTGCAGCCCTTTGAGACACTCGTGATTTAGGGCTATATAAGTAAACATTGAATGAATTAATATTTCCATGCTGCGTCACGCTCCTTATGCTTCCTGTGCACTTCCTTGCTGCCCATTTTTACCTGCATTCCGCCTGCTGTCTCTGCATCCTGGGGCCTGGACCAACAACACCCGAACTGAAAACGTAACAATACATTTTTTATAGGGATGTCCGATAATGGCCTTTTTGCCGATATCCGATATTGTCCAACTCTTAATTACCGATACCGATATCAACCGATACCGATATATACAGTCATGGAATTAACACATTATTATGCCTAATTTGGACAACCAGGTATGGTGAAGATAAGGTCCTTTTTAAAAAAATAATAAAAAAATAAAATAAGATAAATAAATTAAAAACATTTTCTTGAATAAAAGGAAAGTAAATAATATAAAAACAATTACATAGAAACTAGTAATTAATGAAAAAGAGTAAAATTAACTGTTAAAGGTTAGTACTATTAGTGGACCAGCAGCACGCACAACCATGTGTGCTTAAGGACTGTATCCCTTGCAGACTGTATTGATATATATTGATATGTAATGTAGGAACCAGAATATTAATAACAGAAAGAAACAACCCTTTTGTGTGAATGAGTGTGGGGGAGGAGTTTTTTTGGGTTGGTGCACTAATTGTTAGTGTATCTTGTGTTTTTTATGTTGATTTAATTTAAAAAATAAAATAAAATAAAAAATACCATACCGATAATAAAAAAACCAATATCGGTAATTTCCGATATTACATTTTAAAGCATTTATCGGCCGATAATATCGGCAGGCCGATATTATCGGACATCTCTAATTTTTTATATTGCACAAACGCAGACCCACACACTCACGAGCCATTTATTTATCACAACATTTGAAATGTACACACACGTAGGAAATATACAGTACAAATATATAAAGTCGTTGCATGTACAGCACCCAAAATATTAGAGGGCACATACAAACGGATTTAACGGCACAAGCATAAAGCATCGCTTGTCCACATGGGGGGTGAAGAAAAGTACACGGTTACCCCCACTTACACAGCACAGAGGTAGACTTTCCCTCAATAGTTTCACTTTAAAGGCAGGAGGGAAAATAAAACAAACTGGTCACTTGTCACCAGTGTATAAGCGCACAATAGCGCCACCATGGTACACATTAGCTATAAATTACTCCCCCCCCCAAAAATGTGTGAGTTAAGCTACAAACCAAAATACTGCACGACCGATTAGGGCAGGCCTGGGCAATTATTTTGACTCGGGGGCCACATTTAGAGAGAAAAATGTGTCTGGGGGCCGGTATATCTATTTTTAGGAACACTAATACAAAACCTCACAATAATGTCTTGTTTGAATGCTAAAAACCTTATGACAGACCGCCTTAAAAAACGTAATGGAATTTTCCTTTTTTGTATGAACGATAAAACACTGAATATTGACAAAATATGAACGTCACACCCCCTTTCGATCGACATATTTTACAATCAAGTGAAACGCAACAAAACAGTGAAATATGAACAAAATAAACCCACCTACAATCTGATATTTGCTGAATTCCCCCCCAGGGATCAATAAAGTACTTTCTATTTTCTATTACAGTTTGTACACTGTAAAAAAAAAATCCTATTTTTATGGTTAATTTACTCTAAATTTCTACTGTAATTTTTCTATTTTTTAAAAATAGTTTATAAAACTGTAGAATTGAAGACATTATCGGTAAATAAACAATCCGCCTGTTATTTTAAGTAATATGCCAGTTATGACAAACTATGTATATTTCTATTTTTTTTACAGAAAAATACCAAATTAATTATTAAATAGCATTTTCTGTTTTCTTAAATTACTCATGTAAAATGACGAATATTTTTCCGCAAAAACGTTTCATGAAAATTTCTGTAAATATAATATTTTTGATCATTATTTGGTTTACAATGTTTTACTTTGATTTTATGGTTTTCGTTTGGCAGCTGCCAGTAGATGACCGTTTTTTTACAGAATTTTTTTTACATTGTATTCTATTCTATATTTTACTAAGCTTTAGAACTTTGTTGTGAAAATCTCCTTCCGCGTCTGTGGAAACGCTTCCCGCCCACACTGCTTGGTGCCTCGTCTGAGCTGTTGTGACGTATATTACCATAGTAACTAATTAGATGACCATAGTAACTAATTAGATGACCATAGTAACTGGTAAATCATCCCTAAGCGCAGATTCCAACCATTGAAATACTTTGTTAAAATGAAGACTTACAGTCATTTGAAAACATGACTGCACATCATAATGGCAGCTACAGTTTCCATCTTAAAAATCTAAAAAAATTATTTGTGAATGTCCGGCGGGCCAGATTGAAAAGCTCAACGGGCCGCATGTGGCCCCCGGGCCTTAATTTGCCCAGGTCTGGATTAGGGCATGAAACGTGACGCACAAACAAATACTTTGCATGAATAAAAACAGACGCATCCTCACACATTCTGGATTTTAGATTTTGTCGTTACATTCAGTGTACTAAAATCACAAAGAAAATGCACATTTTAGCTGCAAAAAGGTGACTGCGGCCTTCAGGACTGACTTTGGCATTGTGTGGTAGCTGCTACCTAAATGCATAGACTTAACTGTAGTCAGGCATCACTCATGTGGCGGTGATCAATGCTTTTTAAGGGTAAAAAGCGCATGGCAGCTTCACTCCAGGTGGATTTCAGTCTCGATATGTACATTCATTTATTCCATTGCACTTCCAATGTGATTTGTGTATATGGATCTTTGACGAGAATGTTCTAAGAAGACAATATAAATGTGTGTGGAGTGCAAAAGCTACATTCAGTTGCTCGCTGCAGCTTCTCACCAGAGAAAACAGCTTTACTTGGGAAGTGACGAAGCCACACTGAAAATTAAATGGTAAAAAAATGACTAGATTAGAAGTTGTTACGTTCCGGCCCTGGAGTTGTAATGTTATGAAATCAAAACCGTAACTTTCAGAAAATCCTGCCTGAAAAAAGCCGTCATAACAGGGGAATAGTTGAGTCACTACAATAAATACTGAAAAGTGGCAATGTCAGGAGAATGTTATATCTTTTTGTGACAATGAGGTCTTGATATTACTTGTAAAAAGTTAGAAAGGTATAAGAAGAAAGTATGAGTTGTTTTTTAAAAAAATGTGGTGTGGAGGGGGGCGTGGCCTGCGGGCCTGCAGCGAAGCGGGATGTGCCAGGACCGGCCTCGAAATCAGCGACAGGTGCGTAGATGGCCCACCTGGGCCTTGTTATCTAATCACCTGTCGCTCTGTTATAAGCAGCAGCCAGGAGGAAAGACGGGGTTGGAGCTGGAGCTAGAGAGCGAAAGAGGAAAAAGACAATTGCTGGAAAGCAACTGAGAGACTTATTGAAAAATAAAACAATATTGTAACCCTGAAACGGGCTCTCATGTCGGTGCTTGGTGGTCTGAAGAACCCCCAGGAGGGAAACCTCCACATGTGGTAATATTACTTAAAGTGAAAACATAGATTTGATTAGGAATTATTTTTTTCAATTATGTGAAAAAAGTAATAAAGGTATGAGAAGGAAGTGGCATTTTTTTTTATAGCAAAAGTAGTGATATTCCCGAAGTTTACATTTTTTTAAATTGCGTTAAAAATGGTTAAACTTACGTGAAAAACGTTAAGTTGTAAGCATAAAGTAGGATTTTTTTTTTGAGAAATGTGGTTGCATTACTTAAAGTAAAAAAAAAAAGAAAAAAAGAAAAGTTTTTTTAAGTTACGTGGAAAAAGTCTTAAAACTATGTTAAAGAAGTGGTGTTTTTTTTGGAGAAATGTGGTAATATTATTAAAAGTGAAAAAGAAAAATGTTTATGAAAAAAAGGAAGTGGATTTGAAAAAAAAATTGGTAATATACTAAAAGTGAAAAAAAAATCTGATTACGAGAAAAAAGTTGTAAAGTTACATCAAAAAAGTGGGAAACTTATGAGAAGGAAGTGGCTTTTTTTTTTTGCAAAAGTAGTGATATTCCTGAAGTTTCAAAAAATTTAATTGCATTAAAAAATGGTTAAACTTATGTGAAAAACGTTAAGTTGTAAGCATAAAGTAGGATTTATTTTTTTTGAGAAATGTGGTTGTATTACTTAAAGTAAAAAAATAAAAATAAAAAAATAAAAGTTTTTTTAAGTTATGTGGAAAAAGTCTTAAAACTATGTTAAAGAAGTGGTGTTTTTTTTGGAGAAATGTGGTAATATTGTTAAAAGTGAAAAAGAAACATTTTTATGAAAAAAAGAAGTGGATTTAAAAAAAAAAATTGGTAATATACTAAAAGTGAAAAAAAAATGTGATTACGAGAAAAAAGTTGTAAAGTTACATCAAAAAAGTCGGAAACTTATGAGAAGGAAGTGGCTTTTTTTTTGTGCAAAATTAGTGATATTCCCGAAGTTTCAAAAAATTTAATTGCGTTAAAAAATGGTTAAACTTACATGAAAAACGTTAAGTTGTAAGCATGAAGTAGGATTTTTTTTGGTTGAGAAATGTGGTTGTATTACTTAAAGTAAAAAAAAAAAAAGAAAAGTTTTTTTAAGTTACGTGGAAAAAGTCTTAAAACTATGTTAAAGAAGTGGTGTTTTTTTTTTGAGAAATGTGGTAATATTATTAAAAGTGAAAAAGAAAAATTTTTATGAAAAAAAGGAAGTGGATTTGAAAAAAAAAAAAAATTGGTAATATACTAAAAGTGAAAAAAAATCTGATTACGAGAAAAAAGTTGTAAAGTTACATCAAAAAGTCGGAAACTTATGACAAGAAAGTGGTATTTTTTAGAGAAATGTCGTTATAGTACTAAAAAAAAAAGAAAAATCTAATCACAAGAAAAACGTGGAGTTACGTGAAAAAGTCGTAAAGTTATTCAAATCAAGTGGTATTTTTTTTTTTTTTACAAATGTGGTAATATTACTTAAAGTGAAAACATAGATTTGATTAAGAATTATTTTTTAAGTTATGTGAAAAAAGTAATAAAGGTATGAGAAGGCAGTGGCACTTTTTTTTTAGCAAAAGTAGTAATATTCCTGAAGTAAAAAAAAAAAATGTAATTGCGTTAAAAAAAATTGCTACACTTACGTGAAAAACGTTAAGTTGTAAGCATAAAGTAGGATTTTTTTTTGGAGAAATGTGGTTGTATTACTTAAAGTAAAAAAAAGAAAAAATAATTACAAGAAAAGTTTTTTTAAGTTACATGGAAAAAGTCTTAAAACTATGAAAAGGAAGTGGTACTTTTTTTGAGAAATGTGGTAATATTATTAAAAGTGAAAAAGAAAAGTTTTTATGAAAAAAAGGAAGTGGATTTGAAAAAAAAAAAAATGGTAATATACTAAAAGTGAAAAAAAATCTGATTACGAGAAAAAAGTTGTAAAGTTACATCAAAAAAGTCGGAAACTTATGACAAGAAAGTGGTATTTTTTAGAGAAATGTCGTTATAGTACTAAAAAAAAAAGAAAAATCTAATCACAAGAAAAACGTGGAGTTACGTGAAAAAGTCGTAAAGTTATTCAAATCAAGTGTTTTTTTTTTGTTTTTTTTACAAATGTGGTAATATTACTTAAAGTGAAAACATAGATTTGATTAAGAATTATTTTTTAAGTTATGTGAAAAAAGTAATAAAGGTATGAGAAGGCAGTGGCACTTTTTTTTAGCAAAAGTAGTAATATTCCTGAAGTAAAAAAAAAAAATGTAATTGCGTAAAAAAAAAATTGCTACACTTACGTGAAAAACGTTAAGTTGTAAGCATAAAGTAGGATTTTTTTTTTGAGAAATGTGGTTGTATTACTTAAAGTAAAAAAAAGAAAAAATAATTACAAGAAAAGTTTTTTTAAGTTACATGGAAAAAGTCTTAAAACTATGAAAAGGAAGTGGTACTTTTTTTTGGAGAAATGTGGTAATATTATTAAAAGTGAAAAAGAAAAGTACTTATGAAAAAAAGGAAGTGGATTAAAAAAAAAAATTGGTAACATACTATGAGTAAAAAAAATCTGATTACGAGAAAAAAGTTGTAAAGTTACGTGAAAAAAGTCGGAAACGTATGAGAAGAAAGTCGTATTTTTTAGAGAAATGTTGTAATAACACTAAAAAAGAAAGAAAAATCTAATGACAAGAAAAACAGAGTTATGTGAAAAAAGTCGTAAAGTTATGAAAATCAAGTGGTATTTTTTTTTAGAAATGCGGTAATACTACTAAATATAATATTACTAAAAATAATATTACTAAAAGTGAAAAAAAAATCTAATCAGAAGAAAAATATTGTAAAATTACGTGAAAATAGTCGTGAAGTTATGAAACGGTAGTGGTATTTGTTGGAATAAATATGGTAATATAACTTAATTACGAGGAAAATATAAGTCACGTGAAAAAAATGCGGAAGTGTTGTTTTTTGAGAGAAATATTTAGTATTACTAAAAGTCGGAAAAAAAATCTGTGTGCAAAATGTCGTAAAGTATAGGATTTTTTTAGAAAAATGTGGTAATTCCAAAAAATCGACATACGAAAAAAGTTGTAAAGTTGTGTGAAAAAGTTGTAAAGTTAGGAGAATACATTTTTTTTTATAGAGAAATGTGAAAAATACGAACTTTTTTGTGAAAACAGTTTGTATTATTATGGTAATATTGTGTATTATTCTGTTGGATTGATTAATGAAAAAAATAAAATAAAAAGGAAAATAAAAACAAATTTCAAAAAGTCTTAAAATTAGGACAGCAAAGTGGATTTTTTAAGACAAATGTCACAATATTCCTAAAACTGGTAAAGAATGTACCGGTTAATACAGGAAATAAAAAAATACCTGTTTTTTTAAATATTAATTTGTCTATTCTATGACATTTTTGCATAACATTCGTTTTTTTTTCTTTTCAGTGTGGCCATGTTACTCTTTCCAGGTCTAATTTCACAACAACACCAACAAAAATCCATCTTTTTTTGGAACAGAGCATAAGATGGCGTGTAAAGGGTTCGTTCTTAAAGGTGTGAACATGCTACTTGGTAGTACTAATACAGAACTCACCTACATGGTGGTCACATGAGAGTGAATAAGATGCTGGGTACAAAACAAAAAAACATGAGTTCGCTTTCTGAGGCTTATTTAAGCTAGAGTGACTCACTATTGCCTCCGGAGGAGGAAAGTGGCGTTACGAGCAGGCTGTCTTTGTAAAAAGTGTGTGAAATTGGATGATAGTCAGGGATCAAGTCGTAGTGCAAAATGCAGATGGGTGTGATGAAGAAAGTTTGGTCTGGAGGGGGTGGGTTGGGCGAGGGGTTATGTGATAATATTACTAAAAATAAAAAATTAAAATTTTATGAAAAAAAGGTCATAAAGTTATGAGAAGGAAGTGTATTTTTTTTAAAGAAATGTGGTAATATACTAAAAGTGAAAAAAAAATCTGAATATGAGAAAAAAGTTGTAAAATAACGTGAAAAATGTCGTAAATGTATGAGAAAAAAGTGGTATTTTTTTAGAGAAATGTCATAATAAGACTAAAAAGAAAGAAACATCTAATCACAAGAAAAACTTAGAGTTACGTGAAAAATGTTGTAAAGTTATGAAAATCAAGTGGGTTTTTTTTAGAAATGCGGTAATATTACTAAAACTGAAAAAAAATCTAATCAGAAGAAAATTTTTGTAAATTGATGTGAAAATAGTTGTGAAGTTATGAAACGGTAGTGGTATTGTTTGGGATAAATATGGTAATATAACTTAATTACGAGGAAAATATAAGTCACGTGAAAAAAATGCGGAAAAAGTGTTTTTTTTTAGGGACATCGTATTACTAAAAGTCGAAAAAAAAATCTATGTGCAAAATGTCGTAAAGTTATTTGACGAAAGTATAGGATTTTTTGAGAAAAATGTGGTGAATACAAAATATCTACATATGAAAAAAGTTATAAAGTTGTGTGAAAAAGTTGTAAAGTTAGGAGAAGAAAGTGTTTTTTATAGAGGAATGTGAAAAATAAGAAAACCTTTTTTTTTTTAAGTTAATAGTAAAAAAAAAAATCTATGTGGAAAATGTCGTAAAATATAAACAATTTTAAAAAAAAGTCTTAAAGTTAGGACAGCAAAGTAGATTTTTTTAAGAGAAATGTCACAATATTCCTAAAATTGGGAAAAAATGTACCGGTTAATACAGGAAATAAAAAGTTTTTTTTTTTTTAAATATTCATTTGTCTATTCGATGACTTTTTTGCATAATATTAGGTTTTGTTTATTTTCAGCGTGGCCATGTTACTCCTTCCAGCTCTAATTTCTGTCCACAACACGACAACACCAACACAAATCCATCTTTTTTTGGAACAGCGCATACGATGGAGTGTAAAGGGTTCGTTCTTAAAGGTGTGAACATGCTACTTGGTAGTACTAATACAGAACTCCCCTACGTGGTGGTCACATTAGAGTTAAGTAGTGAGTGACGCAATAAGATGCTGGGTACACAACAAAAAATGATCAAGTCATTTACGCTACAGTGACTCACTATTGCCTCCGGAGGAGGAAAGTGGCGTTACGAGCAGGCTGTCCTTGTAAAAAGTGTGTGAAATTGGATGATAGTCAGGGATCAAGTCATAGTGCAAAATGCAGATGGGTGTGATGAAGAAAGTTTGGTCTGGAGGGGGTGGGTTGGGCGAGGGGTTATGTGATAATATTACTAAAAATAAAAAATTAAAATTTTATGAAAAAAAGGTCATAAAGTTATGAGAAGGAAGTGGATTTTTTTTAAAAGAAATGTGGTAATATACTAAAAGTGAAAAAAAAATCTGAATATGAGAAAAAAGTTGTAAAATAACGTGAAAAATGTCGTAAATGTATGAGAAAAAAGTGGTATTTTTTTAGAGAAATGTCATAATAAGACTAAAAAGAAAGAAACATCTAATCACAAGAAAAACTTAGAGTTACGTGAAAAATGTTGTAAAGTTATGAAAATCAAGTGGGTTTTTTTTTAGAAATGCGGTAATATTACTAAAACTGAAAAAAAATCTAATCAGAAGAAAAATTTTGTAAATTTATGTGAAAATAGTTGTGAAGTTATGAAACGGTAGTGGTATTGTTTGGGATAAATATGGTAATATAACTTAATTACGAGGAAAATATAAGTCACGTGAAAAAAATGCGGAAAAAGTGTTTTTTTTGAGAGACATCGTATTACTAAAAGTCGAAAAAAAAATCTATGTGCAAAATGTCGTAAAGTTATTTGACGAAAGTATAGGATTTTTTGAGAAAAATGTGGTGAATACAAAATATCTACATACGAAAAAAGTTATAAAGTTGTGTGAAAAAGTTGTAAAGTTAGGAGAAGAAAGTGTTTTTTATAGAGGAATGTGAAAAATAAGAAAACCTTTTTTTTTTAAAGTTAATAGTAAAAAAAAAAAAAAATGTGGAAAATGTCGTAAAATATAAACAATTTAAAAAAAAAGTCTTAAAGTTAGGACAGCAAAGTAGATTTTTTTAAGAGAAATGTCACAATATTCCTAAAATTGGGAAAAAATGTACCGGTTAATACAGGAAATAAAAAGTTTTTTTTTTTTTTAAATATTCATTTGTCTATTCGATGACTTTTTTGCATAATATTAGGTTTTGTTTATTTTCAGCGTGGCCATGTTACTCCTTCCAGCTCTAATTTCTGTCCACAACACGACAACACCAACAAAAATCCATCTTTTTTTGGAACAGCGCATACGATGGAGTGTAAAGAGTTTGTTCTTAAAGGTGTGAACATGCTACTTGGTAGTACTAATACAGAACTCCCCTACGTGGTGGTCACATTAGAGTTAAGTAGTGAGTGACGCAATAAGATGCTGGGTACACAACAAAAAATTATCAAGTCATTTACGCTACAGTGACTCACTATTGCCTCCGGAGGAGGAAAGTGGCGTTACGAGCAGGCTGTCCTTGTAAAAAGTGTGTGAAATTGGATGATAGTCAGGGATCAAGTCGTAGTGCAAAATGCAGATGGGTGTGATGAAGAAAGTTTGGCCTGGAGGGGGTGGGTTGGGCCAGGGGTTATGTGATAATATTACTAAAAATAAAAAATTAAAATTTTATGAAAAAAAGGTCATAAAGTTATGAGAAGGAAGTGGATTTTTTTTTAAAGAAATGTGGTAATATACTAAAAGTGAAAAAAAAAATCTGAATATGAGAAAAAAGTTGTAAAATAACGTGAAAAATGTCGTAAATGTATGAGAAAAAAGTGGTATTTTTTTAGAGAAATTTCATAATAAGACTAAAAAGAAAGAAACATCTAATCACAAGAAAAACTTAGAGTTACGTGAAAAATGTTGTAAAGTTATGAAAATCAAGTGGGTTTTTTTTAGAAATGCGGTAATATTACTAAAACTGAAAAAAAATCTAATCAGAAGAAAAATTTTGTAAATTGATGTGAAAATAGTTGTGAAGTTATGAAACGGTAGTGGTATTGTTTGGGATAAATATGGTAATATAACTTAATTACGAGGAAAATATAAGTCACGTGAAAAAAATGCGGAAAAAGTGTTTTTTTTGAGGGACATCGTATTACTAAAAGTCGAAAAAAAAATCTATGTGCAAAATGTCGTAAAGTTATTTGACGAAAGTATAGGATTTTTTGAGAAAAATGTGGTGAATACAAAATATCTACATATGAAAAAAGTTATAAAGTTGTGTGAAAAAGTTGTAAAGTTAGGAGAAGAAAGTGTTTTTTATAGAGGAATGTGAAAAATAAGAAAACCTTTTTTTTTTAAAGTTAATAGTAAAAAAAAAAATCTATGTGGAAAATGTCGTAAAATATAAACAATTTAAAAAAAAAGTCTTAAAGTTAGGACAGCAAAGTAGATTTTTTTAAGAGAAATGTCACAATATTCCTAAAATTGGGAAAAAATGTACCGGTTAATACAGGAAATAAAAAGTTTTTTTTTTTTTTAAATATTCATTTGTCTATTCGATGACTTTTTTGCATAATATTAGGTTTTGTTTATTTTCAGCGTGGCCATGTTACTCCTTCCAGCTCTAATTTCTGTCCACAACACGACAACACCAACAAAAATCCATCTTTTTTTGGAACAGCGCATACGATGGAGTGTAAAGGGTTGGTTCTTAAAGGTGTGAACATGCTACTTGGTAGTACTAATACAGAACTCCCCTACGTGGTGGTCACATTAGAGTTAAGTAGTGAGTGACGCAATAAGATGCTGGGTACACAACAAAAAATGATCAAGTCATTTACGCTACAGTGACTCACTATTGCCTCCGGAGGAGGAAAGTGGCGTTACGAGCAGGCTGTCCTTGTAAAAAGTGTGTGAAATTGGATGATAGTCAGGGATCAAGTCATAGTGCAAAATGCAGATGGGTGTGATGAAGAAAGTTTGGCCTGGAGGGGGTGGGTTGGGCGAGGGGTTATGTGATAATATTACTAAAAATAAAAAATTAAAATTTTATGAAAAAAAGGTCATAAAGTTATGAGAAGGAAGTGGATTTTTTTTTTAAAGAAATGTGGTAATATACTAAAAGTGAAAAAAAAATCTGAATATGAGAAAAAAGTTGTAAAATAACGTGAAAAATGTCGTAAATGTATGAGAAAAAAGTGGTATTTTTTTAGAGAAATGTCATAATAAGACTAAAAAGAAAGAAACATCTAATCACAAGAAAAACTTAGAGTTACGTGAAAAATGTTGTAAAGTTATGAAAATCAAGTGGGGTTTTTTTAGAAATGCGGTAATATTACTAAAACTGAAAAAAAATCTAATCAGAAGAAAAATTTTGTAAATTTATGTGAAAATAGTTGTGAAGTTATGAAACGGTAGTGGTATTGTTTGGGATAAATATGGTAATATAACTTAATTACGAGGAAAATATAAGTCACGTGAAAAAAATGCGGAAAAAGTGTTTTTTTTTGAGAGACATCGTATTACTAAAAGTCGAAAAAAAAATCTATGTGCAAAATGTCGTAAAGTTATTTGACGAAAGTATAGGATTTTTTGAGAAAAATGTGGTGAATACAAAATATCTACATACGAAAAAAGTTATAAAGTTGTGTGAAAAAGTTGTAAAGTTAGGAGAAGAAAGTGTTTTTTATAGAGGAATGTGAAAAATAAGAAAACCTTTTTTTTTTAAAGTTAATAGTAAAAAAAAAAATCTATGTGGAAAATGTCGTAAAATATAAACAATTAAAAAAAAAGTCTTAAAGTTAGGACAGCAAAGTAGATTTTTTAAGAGAAATGTCACAATATTCCTAAAATTGGGAAAAAATGTACCGGTTAATACAGGAAATAAAAAGTTTTTGTTTTTTTTAAATATTCATTTGTCTATTCGATGACTTTTTTGCATAATATTAGGTTTTGTTTATTTTCAGCGTGGCCATGTTACTCCTTCCAGCTCTAATTTCTGTCCACAACACGACAACACCAACAAAAATCCATCTTTTTTTGGAACAGCGCATACGATGGCGTGTAAAGGGTTCGTTCTTAAAGGTGTGAACATGCTACTTGGTAGTACTAATACAGAACTCCCCTACGTGGTGGTCACATTAGAGTTAAGTAGTGAGTGACGCAATAAGATGCTGGGTACACAACAAAAAATGATCAAGTCATTTACGCTACAGTGACTCACTATTGCCTCCGGAGGAGGAAAGTGGCGTTACGAGCAGGCTGTCCTTGTAAAAAGTGTGTGAAATTGGATGATAGTCAGGGATCAAGTCATAGTGCAAAATGCAGATGGGTGTGATGAAGAAAGTTTGGCCTGGAGGGGGTGGGTTGGGCCAGGGGTTATGTGATAATATTACTAAAAATAAAAAATTAAAATTTTATGAAAAAAAGGTCATAAAGTTATGAGAAGGAAGTGGATTTTTTTTTAAAGAAATGTGGTAATATACTAAAAGTGAAAAAAAAATCTGAATATGAGAAAAAAGTTGTAAAATAACGTGAAAAATGTCGTAAATGTATGACAAAAAAGTGGTATTTTTTTAGAGAAATGTCATAATAAGACTAAAAAGAAAGAAACATCTAATCACAAGAAAAACTTAGAGTTACGTGAAAAATGTTGTAAAGTTATGAAAATCAAGTGTTTTTTTTTTAGAAATGCGGTAATATTACTAAAACTGAAAAAAAATCTAATCAGAAGAAACATTTTGTAAATTTATGTGAAAATAGTTGTGAAGTTATGAAACGGTAGTGGTATTGTTTGGGATAAATATGGTAATATAACTTAATTACGAGGAAAATATAAGTCACGTGAAAAAAATGCGGAAAAAGTGTTTTTTTTTGAGAGACATCGTATTACTAAAAGTCGAAAAAAAAATCTATGTGCAAAATGTCGTAAAGTTATTTGACGAAAGTATAGGATTTTTTGAGAAAAATGTGGTGAATACAAAATATCTACATACGAAAAAAGTTATAAAGTTGTGTGAAAAAGTTGTAAAGTTAGGAGAAGAAAGTGTTTTTTATAGAGGAATGTGAAAAATAAGAAAACCTTTTTTTTTTAAAGTTAATAGTAAAAAAAAAAATCTATGTGGAAAATGGCGTAAAATATAAACAATTAAAAAAAAAGTCTTAAAGTTAGGACAGCAAAGTAGATTTTTTAAGAGAAATGTCACAATATTCCTAAAATTGGGAAAAAATGTACCGGTTAATACAGGAAATAAAACGTTTTTTTTTTTTTAAATATTCATTTATCTATTCGATGACTTTTTTGCATAATATAAGGTTTTGTTTATTTTCAGCGTGGCCATGTTACTCCTTCCAGCTCTAATTTCTGTCCACAACACGACAACACCAACAAAAATCCATCTTTACGATGGAGTGTAAAGGGTTCGTTCTTAAAGGTGTGAACATGCTACTTGGTAGTACTAATACAGAACTCCCCTACGTGGTGGTCACATTAGAGTTAAGTAGTGAGTGACGCAATGAGATGCTGGGTACACAACAAAAAATGATCAAGTCATTTACGCTACGGTGACTCACTATTGCCTCCGGAGGAGGAAAGTGGCGTTACGAGCAGGCTGTCCTTGTAAAAAGTGTGTGAAATTGGATGATAGTCAGGGATCAAGTCATAGTGCAAAATGCAGATGGGTGTGATGAAGAAAGTTTGGCCTGGAGGGGGTGGGTTGGGCCAGGGGTTAAAGCAAGGGCGAGGGAGGTCATGAGTTCACATGGAAACATACGAATGTGACAGAGCCTTTTTCCATGTGTGCTTGCTCAAGGCACGAAGCGGGAGGGGCCAGTCAGGGTCCCCCCCCCCCCCCCCGCGTTATGGCATGTGTCCTTCAGTAATCCCAGCCCCGACTCCCGCCGAGTGGAGGCACTCGGGAAGCTTAGCTGAAGACCCCGACTGGGGCCATTCTGTGCAAATATCTTCATGAGAAGTCCGTACTCCTCCGTCCTCCTTTCGGCGCAGCTCACAACTCCTCGTGCGCGGGTCCTCAAGTTCCACTCTGCCGGAGTATAAAAAAAGGACCCCCCCACCCCCGTGCACCCCCCTGCCCCGGACACATTGCTGTGGTGTCACAGGACGAGGCGGTGACGCCGTCCGCTGACGTGGGTCCGCCGAGTGTCGGGTTGCGGTCTTCCGAGAGTCACCTGTCCCGGCGGGAGGAATGCAGCGGGTGACGCGTCCGGTGACGCCCGACGGCGGCGCCGACGGACGTGGCTTCTTCTGCATAGCGTAGGGAGGGTGTGTGTGTGAGTGTGTGTAAGAGTGTGTGATTTATGCGTGCAGTGTGCAGTGCATATTAGAGTGTCTCCTTGGAGGTTGTTTTGACACCGGAAACCTGACGTGGGGGGCAGAGTCCAAAATGTTCCCCAGACTAAACAGCAGCCGAGTGAACTACCCCGGCCGGGCGAGTCGAGGCGATACCACACCACACGTGAAGGAGGAAGTCAAAACTCCCGACCTTTTGCCTTCAAGTTGTGCATCACAGGGGACACTGCTCCGAGGTGAAGGACCCGCCGCCGCCGCCGCCAGCCTCCTTCTTTTTCCGCCGCTTCTTCTTGTGCACGCTCCAACAGGCGGTGGCCATGGCCAGCAGCAGCAGCCCGGTGACGAGCAGCGCCACCGACACCACCTTGGTCTGCGGCAGGTCGTTGTAGGTGTAGGTCACCCCGGTCCCCGCCACGCCGATGACCAGGGAGATGATGCCGAAGGGGAAGATGCAGCGGTACCAGGACTTCTCCATGCCGCCGGTGGCCTGCGAGAGACGCTCCAGGGAGGATAGCACCTCGGGGACTTTGGCGCCGCCAGCTTCCAGGGATTGCCCCTCTTGCGGCTGGCAAGCCAGGGGCCCCGTGGTGCAGCCCATCCTCGTCGGGAAGAAGTCGGTCCTTAGAATCCTGCTTTTTGTCCTGCCGTACGGTGGCTGCCGGACGCAAGGCTGCACATTGTGCACTGGGCTGAGCCGAGGCGGTGGCAGGGCATATATAAAGCAGCGCGGGGGTGGGAAGGAGGAGCTACGGGGGGGAAGTCCGCGTCCCCCCATTGGGTCTCTTTTCTGTGACGTGCGGAGAACGTTGAATCAGGGGGGGGTGATGAAGAGCAGGAAGGGGGAGGGTTAGCAGTTCCTGCATCTCCCCATCACCACCTCACGGTTGTACTCTCCTACATGTTGTGTTATGTTTACAGCACTGCAGTAACACAGGTGTGGAATTTCATTATCATTGACCCACACATGCGCCTGAAGGAAACATGCAACACCTTCCACGTAAACACTACTGAGCAACCCTACACGTGACAGAGAGAGTGAAATACAATCCGCCCACACTCGGTTCCCACCCACTCACTCACACACAAACACTATAGTGATGCCAGTGGTGGCTGAATGAAAGAAGCAAATAGTATACTTTCACACCTCTCTTGCAGACCAATTTGGTACCAATATTTTGGTACCGGTAAATTGAACATCGTTTTGTCCTACTAATTTTGGCGGTTCTTGAACTCACCATAGTGTGGACTGTGACGCAACAGTTTGTTTACATGTAAAATCTTCCGCTCCTTCTTTGTCTTATTTTGTCCACCAAAAGTTTTATACTGTGCGTGAATGCACAAAGGGTGCACTTTGTTAATGTTATTGACTTGTTGGAGTGCTAATCAGGCATATTTGGTCAGTGCATGACTGCAAGCTAATCAACGCTAACATGCTAATTAGGCTAGCTCAGTGGTTCTTAACCTTGTTGGAGGTACCGAACCCCACCAGTTTCATATGCGCATTCACCGAACCCTTCTTTAGTGAAAAATAAAATGTTTTTTTTTTCTAATTCAAGACAAAGTTATATGTTTTAGGTAACACTTCAGCATGGGGAACATATTCTAAGTAACAAAGACTTAATTTAGAGTTTTTTGGACACTAGGGAAACATATTCTAAGTAACAAAGACTTAATTTAGAGTTATTTGGTTAGGGTTAGAGCAGGGGTCACCAACGCGGTGCCCGCGGGCACCAGGTCGCCCGCGGGCACCAGGTCGCCCGTAAGGACCAGATGAGTCGTCACTTGTAAAAAAGGATACAATTTATTTTGATACAGTACATGTTTTTTGTCCAACAGGACATTTGTGTACCACTCAATGTTTAAATACATCTTTGGAACAATTGATGCTTTTAAAGACAGACACATAGCTTCAAGGTTGAGAAGTTTCAGGCCCCCATATTCATACTTTTTGTACAAAACCTTTCTTTTAATCTTTTCTGGTTTGCCGTTCCAGACAAAATCGAAGACCCTCCGCTCATAAATCTTAAAAAAGTTTTGTGATAGAGCTGGTAATGACAAAAACTAATAAATAAATTGAGGAATAATTAACGAGTTGGCAATAGACATTTTACCATACAAGGTTAGGGATTTCCCTTTCCATAATTGCATAATTTTGTCCAGCTTTCTTAGTCGATTATCATAATTTACTGAGCCTAGATCTTCCAGATTTTCTGGGACAACAACACCAAGTATGTTAACTGGTCCATCTGTCCACAAAACAGGCACTTTGCATTCCATTCGAAAGGACGTTCCCTTTAGATTTCCGATCCTTAACATTTTACATTTATCATAATTAAGCTTAAGGCCAGATTGCTGTGAAAATATGTCCAAAAGATTAAGAAGGTTCCGCAAACAATGAGGAAAAATCTTATCTTTGTGAATCAGCCTTTTCTGACATGAACTTCATCAAGAACAAACACAGAACACGCCTCACTGATGCACATCTGCAAGACTCACTCAGAGTTGCAGTGTCAAGTTACACACCAGAGTACAACACACTAGTTAACAGCATGCAATGCCAGGCTTCCCACTAACTGACAAAGAAACAGATAACAGATTTGGTGTCCAGTTCAAAGTGTGACATGATTTAAAAATTTGAGAGTTTACTTTTGTATTTTACATGAGTTATTATTTGTACAAACATGGTGCAAAGTAATTCATGATTTGTTAAAAAATGTTAGTGGCTAGCTAGTTATTAATAATAACAGAGTTGAAGGTAAATTGAGCAAATTGGCTACTTCTGGCAATTTATTTAAGTGTGTATCTAACTGGTAGCCCTTCGCATTAATCAGTACCCAAGAAGTAGCCCTTGGTTTCAAAAAGGTTGGTGACCCCTGGGTTAGAGGGTTAGGGTTATAATAAGGCCATGCCGAATAAGGCATTAATAAGTACTTAATAATGACTAGTTAAGAGCCAATATGTTACTAATTTGCATGTTATTAAGCAACTAATTAATGGTGAATATGTTCCCCATACTAAAGTGTTACCATGTTTTTTTTTACTGGTGCACAAAATGAACCATGCATGAACATCACCTTGTTCAAAAATCTTACTTATCTCATCATATGAAATATGACTTACTTCACCAATTATTATTATTAAATTATTACTATTATTTTTGTATTATTTTATTGTGATTACTTATGGAGTTTATTGTGAATAAATTGTGAACAGGAAGTGAACAAAAAGTTTTAGCAACTGTTATGTAAAGAAAAGGGGTAGGATTAAATAAGCTCTGCTTCTTCCTACTCCTTTTCGAACATGTTGAAAAGAGAAACCGGAAATTGTGATGTATCATGTTGTATGCTTGCATGTTCGAAATAAACTCAAACTCAACTCAACTCAAACAACAAAACCAACACAGTGCATGAACTCACAACAAATTACACACCTGCAAATCAGTGTGACTTCTGCTGTTGCCGTATCCGTAATACGTCGATAGGGAGAAGTTTTTATTTACACGATGAGTCGGGTGTGTCTTGACCTCCGCCGAACTCCTAGGGTTCGGTCGAACCCAGGTTAAGAACCACTGGGCTAGCTGTATGTACACATTGCATCATTATGCTTCATTTGTGGGTATATTTGAGCTGATTTAATATCCTTTACTTGTATCCTTTTTGTATATGATTTAGTTTTGCATGTCTCATGACACATTATCTGTATGTAATATTGACTGCATTTCTGATAGTTGTTTGTGTGCCATGTTGTTCCAGACCACAGCAAAAATTACCTAGCTTGCCAAAGATTGCAATAAATCTATTAAAAGAAGACAGCCTGCCGTTTCCTTTAACTTGGACACACACATCTATACCTTTGGCCATTAAAAGCCAGTAATTTCCAGGAGTTATCTCACCTTCTGAGTAGCCTCTGATTTACTAATGGTTTCTAATGTTGTAAAAATGTGTAGAATAAATATTACATTTCCACATTTCTGTCAACGAAGATTTGCTTCAGCCTGCGACACATAGTCATTTTGATAGTAGGCTATTATAGCTGATATAGAACCTTTATTTAACCAGATAAGAAACCCATTGAGATCAAGATCTCTTTCACAAGGGTGACCTGGCCAAGAGGTCAACAGCACATGTCACAGAGCAGTTTCAAAAAAGTAATACATTAAGACATACATTTTAAAATACATAAAAGAGAACTGTAAAACAATAAAGATTTACACCTTTTAAAAACACAGGCACTGTGCAAAAGTCTCTTGCTGTTTGTCCCTCAGGACAGAACGGAAGTCTCCAAATGGAAGTAGTTCAGTGAGTTTCAGTTTCGTCTGCAATGCATTCCATGCCATAGGGGCAGCAATGCCAAAAGCTCTTTTGCCAAATTCAGTCCGTACATGAGGAACAGTTAAAACATACAAATTGTTAGAGCGTAATGCATAAGAGCTGTTTTTTTCTTTGTAACAAAGCACACAAGTATGGAGGTATTAAACCTAAAAGAGCCTTATAAATGATAGTCAGCCAATGTGTGTATCTGCGTGCACTCAATGAAGATAAATCTGACTTCATATACAGTTGACAATGGTGGGTGAGACTACGACAGCCAGTAACAAATCTTAGTGCCGAGTGAAAAACAGTGTCCAAGGACTGGAGGCATTTAGATGAAGCACTAAAATAAAGCACGTCTCCATAATCAATTACGGGCAAGATAGTTGCTGTCACCAATTTCTTTCTGACTTTAAGAAAGAAGCAGTTTTTATTTCGAAAAAAGAAACCAAGCTTTACCCTAAGCTTAGAGACCAAGTTGTTGATATGGGCTTTAAATGAAAGCTCCTGATCAAGAGTAAAACCCAAGTACTTGTAATTTAAAGGCCTACTAAAATGAAATGTTTTTATTTAAACGGGGATAGCAGATCCATTCTATGTGTCATACTTGATCATTTCGCGATATTGCCATATGTTTGCTGAAAGGATTTAGTAGAGAACAACGACGATAAAGTTCGCAACTTTTGGTCGCTGATAAAAAAAGCCTTGCCTATACCGGAAGTAGCGTGACGTCACAGGAGGAAGGATTCCTCACAATTACCTGTTGTTTACAATGGAGCGAGAGAGATTCGGACCAAGAAAGTGACGATTACCCCATTAATTTGAGCGAGGATGAAAGATTCGAGGATGAAAGATTTGTGGATGAGGAACGTTAGAGTGAAGGACTACAGAGGCAGTGCAGGGTGTATCTTTTTTCGCTCTGACCGTAACTTAGGTACAAGGTCTCATTGGATTCCACATACTCTCCTTTTTCTATTGTGGATCACGGATTTGTATTTTAAACCAGTGGTCCCCAACCTTTTTAAAGCCGGGGACCGGTCAACGCTTGAAAATTTGTCCCACGGACCGGGGGGTGGGGGGGGGAATATTTTTTATTTTATTTTATTTAATTTGTTTTCATAAAGAAATACAATCATGTGTGCTTACGGACTGTATCCCTGCAGACTGTATTGATCTATATTGATATATAATGTATATATTGTGTTTTTTATGTTGATTTAATTAAAAAAAAAAACATTTTTTTTAAAGTTTTTTTTTTAAATTTCTTGCGCGGCCCGGTACCAATCGGCCCGGTGGTTGGGGACCACTGTTTTAAACCACCTCGGATACTATATCCTCTTGAAAATGAGAGTCGAGAACGCGAAATGGACATTCACAGTGACTTTTATCTCCAGGACAATACATCGGCGAAGCTCTTTAGCTACTGAGCTAACGTGATAGCATCTGGCTCAAATGCAGATAGAAACAAAATAAAAAAATCCCTGACTGGAAGGATAGACAGAAGATCAACAATACTATTAAACCATGGACATGTAACAACACGGTTAATAATTCTCAGCCTGGCAAAGCTTAACAATGCTGTTGCTAACGACGCTGAAGCTAACTTAGCAACTTAGCAAACGGACCTCACAGAGCTATGATAAAAACATTAGCGCTCCACCTACGCCAGCCAGCCCTCATCTGCTCATCAACACCCGTGCTCACCTGCGTTCCAGCGATCGACGGCGCGACGAAGGACTTCACCCGATCACAGATGCGGTTGGCGGCTAGCATCGGCTAGCGCGTCTGCTATCCAAGTAAGTCCTACTTGTTGTGTTGCTACAGCCAGCCGCTAATACACCGATCCCACCTACAGCTTTCTTCTTTGCAGTCTCCATCGTTCATTAAACAAATTGCAAAAGATTCACCAACACAGATGTCCAGAATACTGTGGAATTGTTCGATGAAAACAGAGCAGTTTGTATGGTGACGCATTGGGTACGAATACTTCCGTTGCCGTCGTGACGTCACGCACATACGTCATCATACATAGACGTTTTCAGCCGGAAGTTTAAAATTGCACTTTATAAGTTAACCCGGCCGTATTGGCATGTGTTGCAATGTTAAGATTTCATCATTGATATATAAACTATCAGACTGCGTGGTCGGTAGTAGTGGGTTTCAGTAGGCCTTTAAGACCTGCTCTATAGGATTTCCATTTGATGTTACAATATTTGGAATATTTTCCAGTAGCACCCTTGAATGAGAGAAAACCATTACCTTGCTTTTATCAGTATTTCAAACCAATTTAAGATCAAATAAGCGAGCCTGGATGACATCAAAAGCATAGAGTATGGTGCAAGACGCGCAGGAAGCCATTACTCACAGTGTTTTCTGTCACCGAGTGACAGATCAATGTGACCTCGGACTATGTCAAGGTAACGTGCGGAGTCCCCCAGGGTTCGGTTCTTGGCCCTGCACTCTTTAGTATTTACATGCTGCCGCTGGGTGACATCATACGCAAGTACGGTGTTAGCTTTCACTGTTATGCTGATGACACTCAACTCTACATGCCCCTAAAGCTGACCAACACGCCGGATTGTAGTCAGCTGGAGGCGTGTCTTAATGAAATTAAACAATGGATGTCCGCTAACTTTTTGCAACTCAACGCTAAGAAAACGGAAATGCTGATTATCGGTCCTGCTAGACACCAACATCTATTTAATAATACCACCTTAACATTTGACAACCAAACAATTAAACAAGGAGACTCGGTAAAGAATCTGGGTATTATCTTCGACCCAACTCTCTCGTTTGAGTCACACATTAAGAGTGTTACTAAAACGGCCTTCTTTCATCTCCGTAATATCGCTAAAATTCGTTCCATCTTGTCCACTAGCGACGCTGAGATCATTATTCATGCGTTCGTTACGTCTCGTCTCGATTACTGTAACGTATTATTTTCGGGCCTCCCTATGTCTAGCATTAAAAGATTACAGATGGTACAAAATGCGGCTGCAAGGCTTTTGACAAAAACAAGAAAGTTTGATCATATTACGCCTATACTGGCTCACCTGCACTGGCTTCCTGTGCACTTAAGATGCGACTTTAAGGTTTTACTACTTACGTATAAAATATTACACGGTTTAGCTCCAGCCTATCTTGCCGATTGTATTGTACCATATGTCCCGGCAAGAAATCTGCGTTCAAAGAACTCCGGCTTATTAGTGATTCCCAGAGCCCAAAAAAAGTCTGCGGGCTATAGAGCGTTTTCTATTCGGGCTCCAGTACTCTGGAATGCCCTCCCGGTAACAGTTAGAGATGCTACCTCAGTAGAAGCATTTAAGTCCCATCTTAAAACTCATTTGTATAATCTAGCCTTTAAATAGACCCCCCCTTTTTTAGACCAGTTGATCTACCGTTTCTTTTCTTCTCTCCTCTTCTCCCCTGTCCCTTGCGAGGGGGAGTTGCATAGGTCCGGTGGCCATGGATGAAGTGCTGGCTGTCCAGAGCCGGGACCCCGGGTGGACCACTAGCCTGTGCATCGGTTGGGGACATCTCTGCGCTGCTGACCCGTCTCCGCTCGGGATGGTTTCCTGTTGGCCCCGCTGTGGACTGGACTCCCGCTGATGTGTTGGATCCACTGTGGACTGGACTTTCACAATGTTATGTCAGACCCACTCGACATCCGTTGCTTTCGGTCTCCCCTAGAGGGGGGGGGGGGGGGGGGGGGATTACCCACATATGCGGTCCTCTCCAAGGTTTCTCATAGTCATTCACCGACGTCCCACTGGGGTGAGTTTTTCCTTGCCCGTATGTGGGCTCTGTACCGAGGATGTCGTTGTGGCTTGTACAGCCCTTTGAGACACTTGTGATTTAGGGCTATATAAATAAACATTGATTGATTGATTGATTGATTGAACTTGTAAAAACTCAAAAGCCTGAGTGATGGAGGTTGAACAGCAATAAATAATGGTGTCGTCTGCATAAAAATGGTACATTGCATTTGACAAATTATTGCAAAGATTATTTAAGTAGATAGAAAATAAAATGGTATGATATAGACTTTTATGTCATGTGTTGCCTTCATTATAAGACTGATATACGGCTTTTAATTTTTTGCGGCTCCAGACAGATTAGTTTTTTGTATTTTTGGTCCAATATGGTCCTTTCAACGTTTTGGGTTGCCGACCCCCGTGATAGGAGGAGCAGATTGCTTTACGGTGTTAAATTAACAAAAGGGACTAATTTCAAAGATATCATTTCCCTCTGTGCATCAGAGGGTGTGAGCATATCTAATGTTGTGGCCAGTGAGTATATAGTCCTTTTTGATGGGAGGAAAAAATAGTTTCTGTCCAACATTTATAGGGACAAAATGAATTAAGGGGTTTAGAATTACAAACAGCATGCATGGCTTTGTCTTCATGATTCGATAAAAAAAGACTCTTAGCTCTTCAAGGCCCACATGATGAGATTATGGGATACCTAATATTCTCATAGAAATGCCAAACATGTCTCCATTAGAGGAAGATCCTGTAACACACGCTTTTCTCCCCCCTTCCATGGAAGAAGCCCTTGTTCGGGAGAGCTCTCTCGAAGCTAAAGTGGAACAAAAGAGGGAAAGAGAGGACCACATTCAAGAGGAAGGAGAGATTCCTGAGAGACTTTTGGGGTTTCTGTGGCTTTTGGTATTGTTGTGTTGTGATAATCAGCTGGTAAACAGAGGAGGGATTTGTTTTTGCCTTATAGTCTAAAAAGCAGTATGTTAAAAACTGCTATAATAGCAAATCTATTGTATGCAGCCTTTTTCTTTTCTTTTCTTCAGTTAAGTTTTTGCTTTATTTTTGTGTGTAACTTTGGTTGGTACTTTTTTTTAATCTTCTTAGTTTGTTTTCTATGTTTAATTTTAATATATTTATTTAAAATTCTTTCACCCATCACTAACACGCTTGTTTTGTTAGTGTTGTCCTGTGTTTAGCGCTTGTTCCTGTCCTGAGCTCTTATTTTGGTGGCGCTTCCTGTTGTTTTGGTGTTTTTTCGTAACTGCTTTACGCCTGCCTTCGAGCACTTTTTCTCCTCACCTGTTTTCTGTTCGTGATTAGCACTATTTATGTTGAGCTTGCGACACCATGGGTTTGTCGGGACATTATTCTGTGTTCACGGGTGATGATCGACAACCCTTTTTGATGCCAAGCTCTAGTACGCACTACTTTGTGGACGCCATCTGCTCCACCTATGTAGTAAGTGTTTATTGCTGCGTTCCAGCATTTTGTGTGCCCATTATTGATGGTTTTTGACTGTATCTGAGAAAATGTGATGGGCTAAATTTCTGTGTCAGCTACCTAAAATATTTTATGATAAATCATGTGGACTAGTGATGTGCGGATCGATACTGATATATTGATACCGCCGATACCAGATATTTATGTTGTAATATCGATTCTCAAATCAAAGTATCAATACTTTTCATATTTTAGTTATTTGAGATAGTGTGTATCATTAACAGGAACAATGTACTATAAACAGTGTAAACAAGTGAAGTAACTTCATTTTTTTCACATTTTGTTATGTTTCAGCCTATTTTCAAAATGGAATCAATTAATTGACAAATGTGAAAAGTTATTTTATTTTTATTTTGCAAATGTATTACTAATAAAACAATCACATGATGCCAAGCTCTAGTATGCACTACTTTGTGGACGCCATCTGCTCCACCTATGTAGTAAGTGTTGTTTGCTGTGTTCTAGCATTTTATTTTGTTTCTATAATAGTCTGGCCGATCAGAGCACTTCCCTTCTGCTCTCGCTTAATGTTTTTTCTGTTATGGTTACAAATACTCTCTCTCTCTCTCTGTATATCTATCTATCTATAAAATGCTACAAAGTATCAACAACAGGCATTTTATAGGCTTAAATGGGTATGCCCATTTTTGATGGTTTTTGACTGTATCTGAGCAATTGTGATGGGCTAAATTTCTGTGTCGGCTACCTACAATATTGTATAATATATCATGTGGACTAGTGATGTGCGGATCGTTACTGATATGTTGATACCGCCGATACCAGATATTTATGTTGTAATATCGATTCTCAAATCAAAGTATCAATACTTTTGATATTTTAGTTATTTGACATAGTGTGTATCCTTAACAGGAACAGTGTATAAACAGTGTAAACAAGTGAAGTAACTTCATTTTTTCCACAATTTGTTATGTTACAGCCTATTTTCAAAATGGAATCAATTCATTGACAATGTGAAAAGTTATTTTATTTTTATTTTGCAAATGTATTACTAATAAAACAATCCCATGATGCCAAACTCTAGTACGCACTACTTTGTGGACGCCATCTGCTACACCTACATAGTAAGTGTTTATTGCTGTGTTCCAGCATTTTATTTTGTTTCTATAATAGTCTGGCCGATCAGAGCACTTCCCTTCTGCTCTCGCTTAATGTTTTTTCTGTTATGGTTACAAATACTCTCTCTCTCTCTCTCTGTATATCTATCTATCTATAAAATGCTACAAAGTATCAACAACAGGCATTTTTTAGGCTTTAAATGGGTGTGCCCATTATTGATGGTTTTTGACTGTATCTGAGCAATTGTGATGGGCTAAATTTCTGTCGGCTACCTAAAATATTTTATGATATATCATGTGTACTACTGATGTGCAGATCAATACTGATATATTGATACCGCCGATACCAGATATTTATGTTGTAATATCGATTCTCAAATCAAAGTATCAATACTTTTGATATTTTAGTTATTTGAGATAGTGTGTATCATTAACAGGAACAGTGTATAAATAGTGTAAAAAAGTAAATTAACTGGATGCTTTTGTTGAGTATGTTCACATCAACATGAATTTATTTTAATGCTTTTATTATTTTACTTATTTCCTTTTTTGTGGATTGAAACACAGGATTTGTGTATTTTGTATGATTTTGTCCTGTTTTTTAGTTGTTGTATTAGCTTGGCTACAGTATATTGTTATTCACGCCACTACCTCAATATGCAGTGCATCCGGAAAGTATTCACAGCGCTTCACTTTTTCCACATTTTGTTATGTTACAGCCTTATTTTAAAATGGAAAAAATTAATTGACAATGTGAAAAGTTTTTTTTTAAATTTTGCTAATTTATTACAAATTTAAAAAAATCACATTTACAAATGTATTCACATCGTTTGCTCAATACTTTGAATTACAGCAATTACAGCCAGAAGTCTTTTTGAATACAATGCCATAAGTTTGGCACACCTATATTTGGGCACTTCCGAGTTTAAAATAATGAACTATGTCTTGTACTCTTTATGCTGTGAGATGTTATTTGAAATACACAACTTGATACAATTTAGCAGACATATTATATTTGCACCAAGTATTGGTATCGGATCGGTAGTGCCGATACCAGCCTGAATTTTACTTGGTATCTGATCCGAAACAAAAATGAAGTGTTTGGGATGTAGTACATTCAAAGTAAATAAACAAAAACAAAAGTCATATCAGGCACTAAGAGAGACAAGACAACAGAAGTTTTGCTGTAATTTTGAATACTTTGTGTCCTACTATTTATTATCATGGTAAAATAAAGGACTTTCTTCTTGTGTGGAACATTTGGATGTTCCCCTAGAGCGGGGGTCTTTAGTGCCGCCCTAGTGGCTCTCTGGAGCATTTTTTAAAAAAGGATTGAAAAATGAAAAAAGATGGGGGGGGAAATAATTTTTTTGTTTTCGTATGTTTTTTGTTTGAGGACAAACATGACACAAACCTTCCCAATTGATAGAAATCCCACTGTTTAATAAGTTTGTGTGTATGCTTCACTGATGAGAGTATTTAGTGAACATCCCTTTGCCCAACTAATTTTGGCGGTTCTTGAACTCACCATAGTTGTGCGGACTGTGACGCAACAGTTGGTTTACATGTAAAATCTTCCACTCCTTCTTTGTCTCATTTTGTTCACCAAACGTTTTATACTGTGTGTGAATGACCAAGGGGAGCTTTGTTGATGTTATCGACTTTTTGTTGTGCTAAATAGACATATTTGGTCACTGCATGACTGCAAGCTAATCAATGCTAGCATGCTATTTAGGCTAGCTGTATGTACATATTGCGTCATTATGCCTCATTAGTAGGTATATTTGAGCTCATTTGATATCCTTTACTTTTATCCTCTTTAGTTTTGCATGTCTCATGACACATTATCTGTATGTAATATTGGCTGCATTTCAGATAGTTGTTTGTGTGCCATGTTGTTCCAGACCACAGCAAACATTACCTAACTGGCCAAAGATTGTAATAAATCTATTAAAAGAAGACAGCCTGCCGTTTCCTTTAACTTGGACACAGACATCTATACCTTTGGCCATTAAAAGCCAGTAATTTCCAGGAGTTATCTCACCTTCTGAGTCGCCTCTGGTTTACTAATGGTTTCTAATGTTGTAAAAATGTGTAGAATAAATATTATATTTCGACATTTCTGACAACGATGATTTGCTTCAGCCTGCGACACAGTCATTTTGATAGTAGGATATTATAGCTAATATAGACACATCATGTGTTGTCTTTACTATAACACTTATATAAGGCCTTTAAAGTAATTTTGATAGTAGGCTAATATAACTAATATAAACACTTACATAATGTGTTGTCTTCATTTCAACACTTATATAAGACTTTTCAAGTCGTTTTGATAGTAGGCTAATATAGCTAATATAGACACTTACATCATGTGTTGTCTTCATTATAACACTTATATAAGGCTTTTAAAGTCATTTTGATAGTAGGCTATTATAGCTAATATAGACACATCATGTGTTGTCCTCATGTTAACACTTATATAAGACTTTTAAAGTCATTTTGATAGTAGGCTAATATAGACACAGCATGTGTTGTCTTCATTATAACACTTATAAAAGGCTTTTAAAGTTATTTTGATAGTAGGCTAATATAGACACTTACATCATGTGTTGTCTTCGTTATAACACTTATATAAGACTTTTAAAGTCATTTTGATAGTAGGCTAATATAAGCAATATAAACACTTACATTATGTGTTGTCGTCATTATAACACTTGTATAAGGCTTTGAAACTCATTTTGATAGTGGGCTATTATAGCTAATATAGACACTTGCATCATGTGTTGTCTTCATTATAACACTTATATAAGGCTTTTAAAGTATTTTTGACAGTAGGCTAATATAGCTAATATAGACACTTGCATCATGTGTTGTCTTCATTATAACACTTAAATAAGGCTTTTAAAGTATTTTTGACAGTAGGCTAATAAAGCTAATATAGACACTTACCTCATGTATTGTCTTCATTATAACACTTATATAAGGCTTTTAAAGTATTTTTGACAGTAGGCTAATATAGCTAATATGGGTGTGAGGGCTGACATCCGGGCAACTGAGCTACATATGGGTTCTTCGAGCCATAGCAACCAGACTGGCGTTGAAAACAAACCGTTGCCATTACTCTTTAACCTGTCGACCTACGCTGGTTAAACCCGTCATTCTGCCTCCAAAATGCCGAAAAACTGTGTTGTTTTTGGTTGTGCTAACCACAACTGGAAACAGGGAAAACAAACGTTGAATTTTGTTCTGCCAAAGCGTGATAAAAGCCCACAGAGATGAGACAAATGGCTCGCAGCTTTACACCGGGAAAATGAACGCTTCTACTTGGACGTCAAGCAGAACGCCAAAGGCCGCTTCTTGAAGATAGCCGAAGTCGGGGCCTGGTGGCAACAAGAGCCGCCTCACGCTGTCTATGTCGGTGGCGGTCGAGTTCCGCGACTACTTGGGGGACTTCATCGAACACTACGCCCAGTTGGGTCCCAGCAACCCGGGCATGGTGCAGGATGAGCCGCGGCGGGCCCTGAAAAGCGAGTTCCTAGTGCGGGAGAATCGGAAGTACTACATGGACCGGAAAGAGAACCAGCGGGGACGGTTCTTGAGGATCCGGCAACCCGTGAACAGGGGGCCCGGATTGGGGTCACACCATCGCGCTCCCGGTGCAGGGAGTTCCGCGACGCTTTGGCCACACTCGTCGATTACGGCGTGGACGAGGAGCTCGCGGAGCTGCCGGAGGGCTCGTCGATGACTGTGGACAACAAGCGCTTCTTCGACGTGGGCTCCAACAAGTACGGCGTGTTCACACAAAGTTGTTGATAACTTCCGCGTCTCTTTCTTAGTAGCGCGCAGGCTAAGCTAACTAGCAAGCTAAGCTAAGCCTGAGAAGCTTTAAAATTCACCGAGACGAGTCTGACGCAAATAATACATTTTCGTTTTTTCACACGATATGCGAATAAGTAAACATGCGTAAATGAAGGATTTAACGCCGACTTCCAAGCCACAACGCTCGTTAAATGCTTTTTCTGTCAATGCTGTGTTCGCTGTGAGCTGGTTTGTTTTCAACGAATTCCCGGTTGCTTGGGGATTGGTAGGCGGAAGTGACGTAGGTCCGCCCTCACCCATAGACACTTATACCTCATGTGTTGTCTTCATTATAACACTTAAATAAGGCTTTTAAAGTATTTTTGACAGTAGGCTAATATAGCTAATATAGCCACTTACCTCATGTGTTGTCTTCATTATAACACTTAAATAAGGCTTTTAATGTCATTTTGATAGTAGGCTAATATAACTAATATAGACATTTACATCATGTATTGTCTTCATTATAACACTTATATAAGGCTTTTAAAGTCATTTTGATAGTAGGCTAATATAGACACTTGTAACTTGTGCTGCCTTCATTACAAAACTTCATTTTTTGGGCCTCCGGACTGATTTGTTTTTTTGTATTTTTGGTCCAATATGGCTTCTTTCAACGTTGTGGGTTGCCGACCCCCGCACTAGAGGAAACAAAAAGAAGGCGTGAGAAACCTGGGACGCTGGCAGGAGACATGGCTAACCTGGGCACGGCCAGGCCATGCTGGTGGGAGTGAGAGAGCTCTGCCAGAGTCCAGGCAGCTGATGCCTTCGGGTCAGAGGAAGGGCGGGTTGCGAGGGCGCCACTCCCACTAGGACCTTTGTGTGTGTGTGTGTGTGTGTGGACTCGATCTTATCGAGGATGCTTCTTTGCCCGATCCACACACACACACACCCCGATCAGCACATTGCAGCACAAACACATCACTCGACTGATATCTGACACTTCTGATGTGAGAGTATAGGCCAAACGTCCTCTGGTTGCTCTAATGCTTCGTATTGATCACTTAAAAAGCCTATTTGAAGTCATGCCTCTCGTTCAAGTCCTTGTTGGGATACGTTGGCATTTCCACATACGGCGAAAAAAGACCCCCCCCCCCATGTGTATCATCTCTGATTGATCCCGTTTAGGGAGTGCATGTCTCAGGGTTGGTGTGTACAGCAGGCAGCCAACACCCACGTCCTGCTGGGTGAACTCAGAGCCACCTGGCGCCCCGTCTGGCGGGCACAAGGCCGTGCTCGCGTCATCGACTGGCACAACCCCTGAAACCTCCCAAACATGCGCATCGCCACACATTTATGGAGGCTGAAACCCCCAGTTACTGTTTTGACAATCACAGATGGAAAGATTGTTATTCTGCACACGCACTCACTCGTTTGACTGAAATAGTTGACAATCTGCCATTTCACTTCTTTCAAACACTTCAGTCAGTTGGATAATCAGTTGGTCTTCTCTCTTGGCAGATTGTTAAGATATATTTATATTGCTTATTAACATGCAGTTAGTAACATATTGGCTCTTAATTAGTCATTATTAAGTACTTATTAATGCCTTATTCTGCATGGCCTTATTATACAACCAGTAAGCCATTAACTAAGAGTCTTCCCTCAATAACCTCAGAATTATTGCTTATTAGTAACCCTAACCCTTATATGTTCCCCTAGTGTCCAAATAACTCTAAATTAAGTCGGTAACACTTTATTATGGGGAACATATTCATCATTTATTAGTTGCTTATTAACACAATATGTTCCCCATACTAAAGTGTTACCAGATATATATATATATATATATATATATATATATATATATATATATACAGATAGATATCTATATATATACATATAGATATCTATATACATATAGATATCTATATATATACATACAGATATAGATATATACATATATAGATATCTATATATATACACATATCAACATATATATATACATATATATAGATATATACATATATAGATATCTATATATATACACATAACATATATATATATACACATATCAACATATATATATACATATATATAGATATATACATATATAGATATCTATATATATACACATAACATATATATATATATATATACATATAGATATATATATATATATATACATATCTATATATATATATATATGCATATAGATATCTATACATATAGATATCTATATATACATACAGATATAGATATATACATATATAGATATCTATATATATACACACATATCTACATATATATATATATATACATATACATATAGATATCTATATATATACATATAGATATCTATATATATACATATAGATATCTATATCTATATATATAGATATCTATATATATACACACATATCTACATATATATATATATATACATATACATATAGATATCTATATATATACATATAGATATCTATATCTATATATATATACATCTAGATATCTATATCTATATAGGCAAGGCAAGGCAAGGCAACTTTATTTGTATAGCGCTTTTCATACACAAGGCAGACTCAAAGTGCTTCACAGACAACAAAGTGAAATGAAAGAAAATAAAAGCAAAATTAAAATGCAGACAATAAAAATAAAAACAGTGCAGACGTTAAAAGTTAAAAGATTAAAAGATTTAGCTGAAAGCTAAGGTGAACATAAAAGTCTTCAGTCTAGTTTTAAAAGTAGTGAGAGTTGGGGAGAGTCTGACATCTTCAGGAAGTTTATTCCAGCTATTTGTTGCATAGTGACTGAATGATGCTCTCCCTTGATTTGAGTTTACTCTTGGAACCGCTAACAGATTAGTCTCAGAAGATCTTAGTGATCTAGAGGGCTTATATAGTGGGAGCATATCAGTGATATACTTGGGCCCTAGACCATGTAGTGATTTATATGTGAGCAGGAGGATTTTGAAATCTATTCTCTGATGTACAGGGAGCCAATGTAAGGATTTAAGAATTGGTGTAATGTGCTCACATTTTTTGGTCTTTGTTAGAACTCTAGCAGCAGCGTTCTGAACAAGCTGTAGTTGCCTGACAGTTTTTTTGGGAAGACCTGCAAGGAGACCATTACAATAGTCTAGCCTACTGGTAATAAAGGCATGTACAAGTTTTTCTAAGTCTTGAGCTGACATGAGCCCTCTAAGTCTTTTTACATTTTTGAGGTGATAGTAGGCCGATTTTGTTACTGATTTGATGTGACTGTCGAAATGTAAATCAGAATCTAAAATAACCCCAAGATTTCTGGCTTTATTTGAGGTTTTCAGGGACAGTGATTGAAGGTGTTGGATGACTTTAAACCTTTCTTTTTTAGCACCAAAAACAATTATCTCAGTTTTATCTTCATTTAGTTGTAGGAAATTTTGGCACATCCAGTGTTTGACTTGCTCAATGCACTGGCACAGAAGATCTATGGGGCGATAGTCATTTGGTGATAGCGCTACATAGATTTGGGTGTCATCGGCATAGCAATGATGGTCAATGTTATTATTTTGCATGATTTGTCCTAGTGGGAGCATATAGATGTTAAATAAAGTCGGCCCCAAGATTGAACCTTGGGGGACTCCACACGTTACGTTGGTTGGTTCTGATACAAAGTCACCAATGGAAACAAAATAGTTCCTATCTTGTAGATATGACTTGAACCAGCTTAAAACTGTGCCTGAGATCCCCACCCAGTTTTCCAACCTGTCCAAAAGTATTGAGTGGTCGACAGTGTCAAATGCAGCACTGAGGTCCAAAAGCATTAATACTGAAGTTTTGCCAGAGTCTGTGTTTAGACGGATGTCATTTATAACTTTAAGAAGGGCCGTCTCTGTGCTATGAAGAGGTCGAAATCTATATACATATATAGATATACACATATATAGATATCTATATATATACACATATTTATATATATATATATATATATATATATATATATACATATATAGATATCTATATATATACACATATTTATATATATATATGTATATATATATAGATATTTATACATCTATATATATATATATACACATCTATATATATATATATACATATATACACACACATATATATATATATATATATATATATATATATACACATATATATATTCATACATAAATGATAAATGATAAATGGGTTATACTTGTATAGCGCTTTTCTACCTTCAAGGTACTCAAAGCGCTTTGACAGTATTTCCACATTTACCCATTCACACACACATTCACACACTGATGGCGGGAGCTGCCATGCAAGGCGCTAACCAGCAGCCATCAGAGGCAAAGGGTGAAGTGTCTTGCCCAAGGACACAACGGACGTGACTAGGAAGGTAGAAGGTGGGAATTGAACCCCAGTAACCAGCAACACTCCGATTGCTGGCACAGCCACTCTACCAACTTCGCCACGCCGTCCCTACATACACATGTATGTATATATACATATATATACATACACACATGTATATATATACACATGTATATATACATATATATACACATGTATATTTATACACATATATACACATGTATATATATACACATATACATATATATATACACATATACATATACATGTATATACACACACATATATATATATACACACACGTGTATATATATACATACATATATATATATACACACACACATATATATATATATATACAGTACATACAGATATACTGTATATATATATACACACATATACGTATACATATATACAGATAAATACACATATATATACACACACATATACATATATATACATATACATATAAACATATATATAGATATCTATAAATTCCGAGCGCAATGATGTCACGTTATCGATGGGAACATTTATTTTTAGACAATATGAAAAAAAAATTTTTTTTAAATAAATAAATAACTTTGACCCCTTTTTTTTTTACTTGTGTAGTTTGGGTACCCCTGGTTTACACCTTATTCAGTCCTACCACTTTTCCAATTCATAGCAATTTAGTAGCACATATTCACTTCCTGTCCTCATTTTGTAACACAATTGACATAAATGTATACAACAGATCTCTTATTAATAGGTCATTCAGTTATGGTTCACATATGAGATTAATATCTCATTTTCAATAAGGTTCAAGGTGTTCATCAAAATTCTTCCTCCTTGTACTTTGTAAACACTTTTAGTTTGAACAGCCTCTTAAACGGAATCATATTAGTACTCTTTTTAATTTCTTTGTTTAATCCATTCCATAATTTAATTCCACAAACTGATATGCTAAAGGTTGTAAGTGTTGTACGTGCATACAAATGTTTTAAATTAGATTTTTCTCTGATCTTATATTTCTCCTCTTTTGTTGAGAAGAATTGTTGCACATTCTTGGGTAGCAGGTTATAGTTTGCTTTGTACACAATTTTAGCTGTTTGCAAATGCACCAAATTGAATTTCAATACCTCTGATTGGATATATTTATTATTGTGCAGCCCTTTGAGACTTTTGTGATTTAGGGCTATATAAATACTGATTGATTGATATATAAAAAATTATAAATATTGTTTCGCCCTTCTCCTCCCACATTTTTAATTTGATTCAAACCATTTGCTAATTTTTTTAATTTTCTGCTCAATCATGACCATTATTTTTATTTTCAGGAATTCTACATTTCCCGTAACATTTCTTCCCATTCGTAATGAATGCACCATTTTTTTTAAAATCCATATTTCTATATAATATTGCTATTTTTGGATTGCACCAAACTATCAAAAAATTAAGCAGACTTATTCTTATTTTATTTGTATTTTCTATTGTCTGTTTTCTCAGTACCTGTATTATGATTTCCCTATCAAATGAATAAATAAATATTAGAAAAAAATGAATCCATATTTCGCACATTTCTCAACCGAATAAAACCGTTCTGGACATTAAATATTTTTTTCATTCAAAATGAATGGGCAGTTTTTCAAACGCCCACATTTGCTAAATGGCTCAACAAATTCAAAACGTTTCATAAGTCAAAAAACTCTTTGTTCATGTCAGTCAATTGTTGGCGTGCCAATTTAAGTAGTCGGAATGAGATGAGCATCAGGTGTGTGCGCGGGTGGCTGCACCAGGAACCTGGCACTGCAACAAAAAGATGAGCTGTCAGTTTACGACAGCGTGTATGAGACAGCTGGGAGTGATGAGCCGAAACGCAAGACAAGAAGAGGTGCTCAGAAAATCCATTTACATCTGAATTGTGATCCTTATTTATGCCGATTTTAAATTGATTTATAATTGTCAAATTTTTGTTTTATTTTTTTTACAAATGTAACCTGTGTTAAAAATGTTTAATTATGCTTTTACATTTTTTTTATATAAACTTCTGCTTTCTCCTGCTCCTTTTCTGACACCCACCATGTTGCTTTGTTTTTCTTTTCTTTTGGTATGACTTATGCTTTATGTATATGTATATATATTTATATAATATAATATATATATATATATATAATACATATTTATATAATATAATATATATTACTATCATTATATATATATATATATATATATATATATATATATACACACACACAAACACATATATATATATACACTTATATATACATACACAGATATACACATTCAAATATATATATATACACAGGTTTACACACACACACATATATATATATACATATATAATATATATTAGTATATATACATATATATATACACACATATATACATATATATATAATGATAGTAATATATATTATATACACACTGTATATATGTATTTGTATATATATTTATATAATATATATATATATATAATATATATTAATATAATCATATATATATAAAATATATATATATATAAAATAAATCATATATATATATATTTATATAATATATATATATATTTATATAATATATATATATATATATTTACATAATATATATTTATATAATATAATATATATTACTATCATTATATATATATATATATATATATATATATATATATATATATATATATATATATATATATATATATATATATATATATATATATATATACACACACACACACACATATATATACACTTATATATACATACACATATATACACATTTAAATATATATATACACATCTCCATCTCCCATAAACCTACAACAATTGTTTGGAAAGGACCCATCCTGTCCCCTGTGTACAACCCCAGCAACACTCAAGCACATAATGGTTGGCTGTAGAACCAGCCTCACTCAAGGCAGATATACGTGGAGACATAACCAGGTCCTCAGATGTCTAGCTGACAAACTTGAGTGCAGGAGGATATTCATCAATGCCCAACCCATCAACAACCAGGAAGTGTGCCGACACCTACCAGCGTTTGTTCGGGAGGGGGGAAAGCTGAAGACGAGACCTTCAAATCCTGATCTAAGCCCATTGAATGCAGCCAGGGACTGGCAGATGCGAGTCGACTTAGATCAGAGGCTCATTTTCCCCCCGGCGATCGCAACGACCACCCTGCGTCCAGACCTCGTCCTATGGTCTGAAACCTGCCATACAGTCTATATTATTGAACTGACAGTTCCGTGGGAGGATGCCATCGAAGAAGCGTATGAACGCAAGAAGCTGCGGTACTCCAACCTTGCAGCTGAGGCAGAGGACAGAGGCTGGAGGGTAAGGGTGCGCCCAGTGGAGGTGGGCTGTAGGGGCTGTGTAGCTAGCACAACAGCAAAGCTCCTTAGGGAGGTTGGAGTCAGGGGGCAGGCTCACAGACAGGCCATTAAAGATTTGGCCAACACAGCAGAGAGGACGAGCCATTGGTTGTGGTTGAGGAGGAGTGACACCAGCTGGGCTGCTAAGGCTAACACCTAATGGGATGCACACACCCAGGGATTTGATCACCCTGGGGTGGGCCCTTCCTCGGCAGAGGGTGTCTTGTGGTAAGCCGGGCCGAAACACCCCGTGACGCTGGGGCACACAACTGAAGATGTGTCCCAATGGTGGAAAAGCCTCCCAGCAGTGTCACTTAGCCTCATTTAGGTATGCGGTCAGGTGCAAGCCTGGCTCAGGGAGGAGGACGCCCCTGCCATGCAGAGTCCCCAGGGATTGTACCAACTAGTCCTTTCAACAAATTCTTACACCGTACAGTTTTACACGCACGCACACACACACACACACACACACACACACACACACACACACACACACACACACACACACACACACACACACACACACACACACACACACACACACACACACACACACACACACACACATATATACATATATAATATATATTAGTATATATACATATATATACACACACGTATATACATACATATATAATGATAGTAATATATATTAGATAAATATATATATATATAATATAATATATATATATTTATATAATATAATATATATTAATATAATCATATATATATATATATATTATATACAGTATATATATATATACAAAATATATATATATATAAAATAAGTTATATATATATATATAAATAAAATAAATTACATATATATATATATATATATATATATATATATATATATATATATATATATATATATATATATATATATATATATATATATATATATATATATATATATATACAAACCCCGTTTCCATGAGTTGGGAAATTGTGTTAGATGTAAATATAAACGGAATACAATGATTTGCAAATCCTTTTCAACCCATATTCAATTGAATGCACTACAAAGACAAGATGTTCAAACTCATAAACTTTATTTTTTTTTGCAAATAATAATTAACTTAAAATTTCATGGCTGCAACACGTGCCAAAGTAGTTGGGAAAGGGCATGTTCACCACTGTGTTACATGGCCTTTCCTTTTAACAACACTCAGGAAACGTTTGGGAACTGAGGAGACACATTTTTTAAGCTTCTCAGGTGGAATTCTTTCCCATTCTTGCTTGATGTACAGCTTAAGTTGTTCAACAGTCCGGGGGTCTCCGTTGTGGTATTTTAGGCTTCATAATGCGCCACACATTTTCAATGGGAGACATGTCTGGACTATAGGCAGGCCAGTCTAGTACCCGCACTCTTTTACTATGAAGCCACGTTGATGTAACACGTGGCTTGGCATTGTCTTTCTGAAATAAGCAGGGGCGTCCATGGTAACGTTGCTTGGATGGCAACATATGTTGCTCCAAAACCTGTATGTACCTTTCAGCATTAATGGCGCCTTCACAGATGTGTAAGTTACCCATGTCTTGGGCACTAATACACCCCCATACCATCACAGATGCTGGCTTTTCAACTTTGCGCCTATAACAATCCGGACGGTTCTTTTCCTCTTTGGTCCGGAGGACACGACGTCCACAGTTTCCAAAAACAATTTGAAATGTGGACTCGTCAGACCACAGAACACTTTTCCACTTTGTATCAGTCCATCTTAGATGAGCTCAGGCCCAGCGAAGCCGACGGCGTTTCTGGGTGTTGTTGATAAACGGTTTTCGCCTTGCATAGTAGAGTTTTAACTTGCACTTACAGATGTAGTGACCAACTGTAGTTACTGACAGTGGGTTTCTGAAGTGTTCCTGAGCCCATGTGGTGATATCCTTTACACACTGATGTCGCTTGTTGGTGCAGTACAGCCTGAGGGATCGAAGGTCACGGGCTTAGCTGCTTACGTGCAGTGATTTCTCCAGATTCTCTGAACTCCTTGATATTACGGACCGTAGATGGTGAAATCCCTAAATTCCTTGCAATAGCTGGTTGAGAAATGTTTTTCTTAAACTGTTCAACAATTTGCTCACGCATTTGTTGACAAAGTGGTGACCCTCGCCCCATCCTTGTTTGTGAATGACTGAGCATTTCATGGAATCTACTTTTATACCCAATCATGGCACCCACCTGTTCCCAATTTGCCTGTTCACCTGTGGGATGTTCCAAATAAGTGTTTGATGAGCATTCCTCAACTTTATCAGTATTTATTGCCACCTTTCCCAACTTCTTTGTCACGTGTTCTAAAGTTAATGATTATTTGCACAAAAAAAAAAGTTTATCAGTTCGAACATCAAATATGTTGTCTTTGTAGCATATTCAACTGAATATGGGTTGAAAATGATTTGCAAATCATTGTATTCCGTTTATATTTACATCTAACACAATTTCCCAACTCATATGGAAACGGGGTTTGTATATAATTTCAAGTTATATTGAATTTAGCAGAGGGGCCATCATCCACCTGGTACTGGACTCCAGGAATCAAATGCAAAGTAAATTGTAGATGTACTGCATCGTTAGCCTTTCAGTCATCTCACGAGTCACTCAGGCTCATAGTCTTGGACTATGGCGGGGAAACGCTGACCTCCTTCACCCAGTAAGGAGTACAAATCTCTCAGCACACTGCGATTAGGACACGAAGGAATAATGGAGGCCAACTGAGGGGCCAGAGCGTCTTGCAGAGCCTGACATATAAAAAAAAAAAATCACTGTCAAACACTGTGGAAGGTTCACAGCACACATTATTAGTGTTGTTATGACTAACTGAAAACAAGACTCACTTGCTGGAAGGATATCTCCTGTTGCAGCAGAGCCACTCTCATCCTGAGCGTCTCCAGCTCTCTGAGCTCGGCCTCGGAGTTGTAATTGATAGTTACGGGCAGACGACCTGCAGTCGCCTCATCCTCCACGGTCCCAGCGGCGCAAAGGCAACCTCCCTCTGGTCTGCATCGATCCCAGGCTTCCCACTCTGATGGAAAATATGGCTATTTTTAGAGCGTTTGCAACCGTGTATCCCAAAAACGTTTGCCACCTTCGCTTAAAATATAGGGATGATGTTTGATAAGGAATTATCGAGTTCGAGCCCATTATCGAATCCTGTTATCGAACCGATTCCTTATAGAATCTCTTATCGAGTCCAGATAGGTTGTTGTATATGGAAAAAACACACAATATTTGGTTTAACAAAAGCTCACTTTTATTACATAATAAAAAAATAAAATCTAATAAATAAATAAATATTGACTGTTACCCACCTAAAAAAATAAAATAAAATAAATAAATATTGACTGTTGTTACCCAAAGTATATTAAGTGGGATTTTTCAGAAAAACAAATATATACAGTAACACAAAAACAACCTGTCTCTGTGATCACTATAGGTGTATAAATAATAATATAGTGTTAAATAAAATCAGTCCCTTGGGCACAAAACTGAAAATAATACAGCTCTCCAAAAAGTGCACTTCTGCTGCTATTTGACATAACTGTTTGTTATGATGCTTTGACATTTTTGCACTTTATTTCTTTATTGAAAGAAAATTCTATGAAGAGAAAAGTTGTTTGCAAATGTGGTTACAATGCTAAAAAATGAAAAGTTAACGCTAAAAAAAGAAATACACTTTATTGAGTTAACATTATTTCTTTATAGGGGGAAAGATGTTATGAGCTAGAGCAGTGGTTCTCAACCTTTTTTCAGTGATGTACCTCCTGTGAACATTTTTTTAATTCAAGTACCCCCTAATCAGAGCAAAGCATTTTTGGTTGAAAAAAAGAGATGAAGAAGTAAAATACAGCACTATGTCATCAGTTTCTGATTTATTAAATTGTATAACAGTGCAAAATATTGCTCATTTGTGGTGGTCTTTCTTGAACTATTTGGAAAAAAATATATAAAAATAACTAAAAACTTGTTGAAAAATAAACAAGTGATTCAAATATAAATAAAGATTTCTACACATAGAAGTAATCATCAACTTAAAGTGCCCTCTTTGGGGATTGTAATAGAGATCCATCTGGATTCATGGACTTAATTCTAAACATTTCTTCACAAAAAAAGAAATCTTTAACATCAATATTTATGGAACATGTCCACAAAAAATCTAGCTGTCAACACCGAATATTGCATTGTTGCATTTCTTTTCACAGTTCTTTTTGACAGACATTTTTAAAAAATCTCACGTACCCCTTGGCATACCTTCAAGTACCCCCAGGGGTACACGTACCCCCATTTGAGAACCACTGAGCTAGAGAATATAACAACTACACTACCCAGCATGCAACGAGAGTTACGAGCATGCGCGGTAGCCCCGAAAAGTGTTGCATGTTGCCAAGCTGTGAAAGTAAACGTCAAGAACTCAGCCAACACGCCTCATCCGCATTATTTATAATTAGACAGACAACACATATACAGTGTGATTTTGTTTTGTTTACAAGGAAAGAAAAACAAAAGTTAAAAAAGGGAGATGTGTTGTATATATATGTATGTGCTGCGGTTGCTTTAAGAACGTTGCGACAGCTGCCGTAAAGGAGGTGCGTTGCTAGCCTGGTTGCTATGTTTCCGGTTGGTCGTAAAAGTGTGCGTCATGTGTTTGTAGCCTGCTAAAATCTCTCAGTAAAGTTATTCATTGGATTATACCTTTTGCTTTGAACTTTATTACACCTTGGAGCGCTTTTTCCCGTCCATTTTTTTCCTGCTTTCGCTATCTGCGCCTAATGACTGAGCTACGTGACGTCATTTCTTGTCATGTCCCACGGAGCATTTCTGGTCGGGACGGGATTCGAATAAAGAATCAACTCTTTTTCTTTACTATAGTGGTCTCGATAACGGGTACCGGTTCTCAAAAAGGGATTCGAGTCCGAGGACTCTGTTCTTTTCTTATCGAACAACCGGGAAAACCGGTTTCGAGTATCATCCATAGTTATACCTGTATAGTGCTTTTCTACCTTCAAGGTGCTCGAAGCGCTTTGACACTATTTCTACATTCAGCCATTCACACACATTCACACACTGATGGCGGGAGCTGCCATGCAAGGCCCTAACCACGACCCGTCAGGAGCAAGGGTGAAGTGTCTTGCTCAAGGACACAACGGACGTGACAAGGTTGGTAGTGGGTGGGGATCGAACCAGGAACCCTCAGATTGCTCGCACGGCCACTCTCCCAACCGCACAACGCCGTCCCCAAATAGCTGCACTAACGTCATGATTGTCATCATGGGAAGGAAGAGGTTCATTTAAACTGTTAGATTGATCTTGAGGGAATTCTCATTGTTCTTACCTCTGCTGAGCATATTTTTTAATCAACACTTGTTAGTTTTTGAGTTAGCAGACGTTGCAACTAGGGCTGCCACAACTAATCGATTAAATCGATTATAAAAATAGTTGCCGATTAATTTAGTCATCGATTCGTTGGATCTATGCTATGCGCAGAGGCAGTTTTTTTTGTTTTTGTTTTTAATATACACTACTGTTCAAAAGTTTGGGGTCACATTGAAATGTCCTTATTTTTGAAGGAAAAGCACTGTACTTTTCAATGAAGATAACTTTAAACTAGTCTTAACTTTAAAGAAATACACTCAATACATTGCTAATGTGGTAAATGACTATTCTAGCTGCAAATGTCTGGTTTTTGGTGCAATATCTACATAGGTGTATAGAGGCCCATTTCCAGCAACTATCACTCCAGTGTTCTAATGGTACAATGTGTTTGCTCATTGGCTCAGAAGGCTAATTGATGATTAGAAAACCCTTGTGCAATCATGTTCACACATCTGAAAACAGTTTAGCTCGTTACAGAAGCTACAAAACTGACCTTCCTTTGAGCAGATTGAGTTTCTGGAGCATCACATTTGTGGGGTCAATTAAACGCTCAAAATGGCCAGAAAAAGAGAACTTTCATCCGAAACTCGACAGTCTATTCTTGTTCTTAGAAATGAAGGCTATTCCACAAAATTGTTTGGGTGACCCCAAACTTTTGAACGGTAGTGTATATTAGGGCTGCAACAACTAATCGATTAAATCGATTAAATCGATTATAAAAATAGTTGCCGATTAATTTAGTCATCGATTCGTTGAATCTATGCTATGCGCATGCGCAGAGGCTTTAAAAAAAACAAAACAAAACAAAAAAATTTTATTTATTTTTATTTTTAAATAAACCTTTATTTATAAACAGCAACATGTACAAACAGCTGAGAAACAATAATCAAAATAAGTATGGTGCCAGTATGCTGTTTTTTTTCAATAAAATACTGGAAAGGATAGAAATGTAGTTTGCCTCTTTTATCCGATTATTAATCGAGTAATCGAAGTAATAATCGACAGATTAATCGATTATCAAATTAATCGTAAGTTGCAACCCTAGTGTATATATATATATATATATATTTTTTAATAAACCTTTATCTATAAACTGCAACATGTACAAACAGCTGAGAAACAATAATCAAAATAAGTATGGTGCCAGTATGCTGGGTTTTTTTCAATGAAATACTGGAAAGGATAGAAATATAGTTTGTCTCTTTTATCCGATTATTAATCGATTAATCGAAGTAATAATCGACAGATTAATCAATTATCAAATTAATCGTTAGTTGCAGCCCTAGTTGCAACTACTTACCGTATTTTCCGGACCACAGGGCGCACCGGATTATAAGGCGCACTGCCGATGAATGGTCTATTTTTGATCTTTTTTCATATATGAGGCGCACCGGATTATAGGGCGCATTAAAGGAGTCATATTTTTTATTTCTTTTTCTAAATGTAAAACATTTCCTTGTGGTCTACATAACATGTAATGGTGGTTCTTTGGTCAAAATGTTGCATAGATCAGTGGTCCCCAACCACCGGTTGGGGACCACCCGGTACCGGTCCGTGGACCGATTGGTACCAGGCCGCGGCCGCACAAGAAGTTAAAAAAAAAAAAAAAAAAAAAAATTTTTTTTTATTTTTTTTTAATTAACTCAACATAAAAAACACAATATATACATTATATATCAATTTAAATCAATACAGTCTGCAGGGATACAGGCCGTAAGCACACATGATGGTATTTCTTTAGGACAAAAAAAAAAAAAAAAGTGTTTTTTTTTTTACTACCCCTATTCCCCCCCCCACCCACCCCCGGTCCGTGGGACAAATTTTCAAGCATTGACCGGTCCGCAAGTACAAAAAGGTTGGGGACCCCTGGCATAGATTATGTTTTACAGATCATCTTCAAGCCGCTCTCTGACAGTCGCTTCCGGATGCGCCGTTTTGTGGGCGGTCTTATTTACGTGGCTCACCTTCGGCAGCGTCTTCTCCCCGTCATCTTTGTTGTAGCGGTGTAGCGTGCAGGGACGGGAGTGGAAGAAGTGTCAAAAGATGGAGCTAACTGTTTTAATGACATTCAGACTTTACTTCAATCAATAACGGAGCAGCATCTCCTCATCCGGAAAAAACCCGTGAAAAACCATCCGACCGGAACTCTCTAATAACTAAAGTTCCTTGGGTGAATAATGTAAACTCACTACACCGGTATGTTTTAGCACTTTCATGGCGAGTTTACTGACAGATATAAGTAACAACTTTACACTACTTTATATTAGAAATGGCAACAGCGGATGATGAATGTCACATAACAACAAGATAGAGAAAAAGAAGAAGCTTATAAACTACAAAGGCGGACGCACGCAATTTTTTATAATTTAAAAGTTTCTTTTGCATAATATTGCGAAACAAAACGCCAGATAATATGACTTACCCTATACACACACCATAATAATACTTGTATGTTTAATGCGCCGACAATCCATCAAGCGGTGCGGCTTCATAGCTTACCAAAGTCGTACTAAAACATTTTGATCGATTTTTGAGCGCCATGTGTAATGTTCTATATTTTCAATGGAACATATAAAATGTTGGTGTTGTTTACTTGAGTCATATTGCCATCATATTGCGGTCTACATGTATCTCTTATGTTTGACTGCCATCTACTGGTCACACTTGTCATTACACCATGTACCAAATAAAATTGCTTCGAGGTGGGTAAGCAAAATCAGAATTATTCCTTACATTAGGCGCACCGGGATATAAGGCGCACTGTCGAGTTTTGAGGGGAAAAAAAGGATTTTAAGTGCGCCTTATAGTCCGGAAAATAAGGTACCTTTTTCTGAAATATACCGGTATTAACTAGAGTACCGGTAAACCGCCCAGCCCTAGCGCATGCCAAGATCATATGAAAGAAAAACGTTATCCTACATTATCTTGTGTTTCTTTATTGCCCAAAGCAGAGGGGGAGGGCTTGACTTAATGTCCAAATTAGGGTTGTGTGGTATACCGGTATTAATATAGTACCGCGACACTAATTAATCATATTCGGTACTATACCGCCTCTGAAAAGTACCGGTCCGCCACCATGGCGACAAATAAAGTACGTTTCTTACAAGTATCATCCCTGCAGGACGAGGAATAGCTAAACATGCTTCACTACACACCATAGCTCACCGGCGTCAAAATGGAAACAAACGCTATGGGTGGATCTACACCTAACATCCACTGTAATGATACCAAGTACAGGAGCGTATCTAGTCGATACTACTATGATTACGTCAATATTTTTTGGCATCACAGCATCTTCTTTCGTTTAAAAAAATATTATATTATGTTTATAAACTCAGGAAATATGTCCCTGGACACATGAGGACTTTGAATATGACCAATGTATGATCCTGTAACTACTTGGTATCAGATTGACACCCAAATTTGTGGTATCATCCAAAACTAATGTAAAGTATCAAACAACAGAAGAATAAGTGATTATTACATTTTAACAGAAGTGTAAATAGAACATGTTCAAACAGAAAGTAAGCAGATATTAACAGTAAATGAACAAATAGATTAATAATTAATTTTCTACCACTTGTCCTTAATAATTTTGACAAAATAATAGAATGATAAATGACACAATATGTTACTGCATATGTCAGCAGCTAAATTAGGAGCTTTTGTTTGCTTACTTACTAATAAACGACAAGTGGTCTTGTATGTTCCCTATTTTATTTAAGGACAAACTTGCAATAAGAAACATATGTTTAATGTACCCTAAGATTTTTTGTTAAAATCAAGCCAATAATGCAAATTTTTGCGGTCCGCTTTATTTAACAAAGTACCAAAAAGTTTTGAAATAATTTTGGTACCAAAATATTGGCATCAGGACAACACTACTATTGACTTTGTTTTGCTCAAATAATTGTGTATAATAAAAGAATAAAGAACCAGATGAAATATGTGGTGGTATTGTTAAACTGCCAACAGCAGTCATCATAAGTAAATTGAACAATTTAAAGTTAATACATGTTAACGGTACTGGTATCGGCCAATGTCACTCATGGCTGATCAGCATCTGAATCGGTCGAAATAATTTTGGTACCGGTACCAAAATATTGCTATCGGGACAACACTAGTCCAAATATACGTCCACCTCGCTGTGACGTCACGATGTAGACTGCAAAACCCCGCAAACAGAGCCATCCAAAATGGCCAAAATGCATGAACCTTATGATTTGATGCGTTGGCATTATTTAACACAAGTATCAAACATTGTAAAATTTACAAGTCAGAAAAGACAAAATTCAACATCCTTTAACTCATTTCCATCAGACATTTTGAAAGGGTGGAACAGGAGAGTTCAAATTTGGTGTGAATCCGGCTAAAAGTCCAGCTCTACACTGCAAAAACTGAAATCTAAATAAGATTAAATATCTCAAATAAGGGTGATATTTGCTTATTTTCTGTCTGATAAGATAATTCTTCTCACTAAGCAGATTTTATGTTAAAGTGTTTTACTTGTTTTAAGGGTTTTGGTCCTAAATGATCTCAGTAAGATATTACAGCTTGTTGCTGAGATTTGATGACCTATATTGAGTAAAACATGCTTGAAACTAGAATATCAACTGATGCAAAGCTGTGTCATCAACACTCACAAGTATAGAACGACTTTTTTAAAGTAATAATTTCTTACTTCAAGCATGAAAAAAAAATCATGATGCCAAGCGCATATCATTATGTCAAGATAATGGCACTAGCATTTACTTATTTAAGAATATTTTTCAACATATTGAGCAAAATGGTCTCTTTTTTTTTCTACCAAGAAAAGTGCACTTGTTATTAGTGATAATATACTTATTTTAAGGTATTTTTGGGCTCATTGAGGTTAGCTAGTTTTACGTGTTTTGGAAAGTCTTGACAAGCCAAATGTTCTTGTTCTATTGGCATTATTGGTTTAATTTTGCTTAGTTCAAGTAAAATACCCCTAATTTTTGTATTTTTTCTTCTTGTTTTTGAACACTGACTTTTTGCAGTGTACATCTTTTGTTTACTCTGAGCTCCATCCATGGTTTTTCATGATTTTGCACACGGTATCTTGAGTTTTAAACTGCATCTTCATGCATTAATCGCTGGTTAATAGTTGCTCATGTGACTGCACAATTAAGCAGGCAGGGCCAGCTGGAAGTTAAATAGTGCTGCAACAAAGCAATCAAATGGCAATGAGCCAAGCGTGAACAGAAAAGCTCTCAGCAATCAGCCCCATTATGAGATAAAGTGTCATATAGCTCAAACCCAGATGGAGTCGACACGTGATCCTTTTCTTCGCGTCAACATTATCTGTTGCTTCAATTCGATATGTCATTATTGTGAGGAAAGGAAGCACTTTCTACCTTGTTTCGCCTGCTCTGCAGTCCTCTGGAGGTCCGCTGCTGTTCTTTGCAAGCTCTCAAGTGGGAGACAGGAATGCTTGTTGTCTTTCACCCCTGCATAACACAGACTTTGTGATTCAACAGTATGGCCGAAGAAATTAGAGCCATTTCAATGAAAATATCCTGTCAGGCAGTGATGTTTGTATTCATTGCAAATGTTCCAGAATTTTACCCGTTTCTGTACTTTGCTCCAAAAGGTCCTTTGTCTGGCATTGCTGGACCAGTTCATCAGTCTGGTAATTCAGTCTGCCAACCAGACCTCTGATCTGGTCCGGGCTTCCATGTGGCCAGCCCTTAGGGAACTGCAAGTGACAAACCATTACAGTATCCCAGATAACTGAGTCCAACCCTCACATTTCGGCAACTATTTTTTCTTGCATTTAATCTCATTAAATGTAAATAAATGAAATCGTTGAAAAATGCCCGTGACTACACTGCAAAAAGTCAGTGTTTAAAAACAAGAAAAAAAATTACAAAAATTAGGGGAATTTTTCTTGAACTAAGAAAATTATCTGCCAATAGAACAAGAAAATTTGGCTTGTTAAGACTTTCCAAAACAAGTAAAATTAGCTAACCTCAATGAACCCCAAAATACCTTAAAATAAGTATATTCTCATTAATAACAAGTGCACTTTTTTTGTTAGAAAAAAAAAAAGAGACCTTTTTTCTCAATATGATGAAAAATATTCTTAAATTAAGTATATGCTCGTGCCATTATCTTGACATAATGATATGCGCTCGGCATTACATTTCTTGAAACCAGCAATTTTATACTAAAAACTAATTTATTGTTCTTAATGGAAAGGCAACAAGGCAAAAGCTTGTTACTCTCGGGGTCTCCTAGCTGCTCAGGCAAATCATATTGTCTAAAAATGCATTTTTCCATCGATAACATGACATCATAGCGCCAAGTGCGTGCTCTTTCAGTCAATTAGTGCGCGAGGAGTATATATATATATATATATATATACTGTATATATATATATATATATATTAGGGCTGCAACTAATCTGTCGATTATTATTTCGATTAATCGATTACTAATCGGATAAAAGAGACAAACTACATTTCTATCCTATTCCAGTATTTTATTGAAAAAAAACAGCATACTGGCACCATACTTATTTTGATTATTGTTTCTCAGCTGTTTGTAAATGTTGCAGTTTATAAATAAAGGTTTTTAAAAAATAAATAAATAAATAAAACATTTTATTTAAAAAAAAAAAAAACCTCTGCGCATGCGCATAGCATAGATCCAACGAATCGATGACTAAATTAATCGGCAACAATTTTAATAATCGATTTTAATCGATGAGTTGTTGTAAGCCTTATATATATATATATATATATATATATATATATATATATATATATATATATATATATATATATATATATATATATATATATATATATATATATATATATATATATATATATATACAGCCCGGCCCCCAGCCAAATTAGTTTTTATTGTAATTTTGAAGAATTGATCTGAATGTGCATGAACTATTTCTGTTCAAAATAGTTTGAAATGTCACATGTTAAATGTTTAAATAGTCCGTTTACTGTACTGTGCCAACTGTACTACTATATGAGTACGTATTTTCTCTTGTTTCATAGAAAATAAAACAGCAAAGTCCATTTGGCTGTCATCTGTTTTAATTATGAGACACAATCATGTCAAAGTCATGATTTTTTTGTTCATGCTTGAAATAAGAAATTATTACTTTGAAAAAGCAGTTTTATACTTGTGAGTGTTGATGACACAGCTTTGCAACAGTTGATATTTTAGTTTCAAGCATGTTTTACTCAATATAGGTCATCAAATCTCAGCAACAAGCTGTAATATCTTACTGAGATCGTTTAGGACCAAAAAACTTAAAACAAGTAAAACACTAACATAAAATCTGCTTAGTGAGAAGAATTATCTCATCAGACAAAAAATAAGCAAATATCACCCTTATTTGAGATATTTAATCTTACTTAGATTTCAGTTTTTGCAGTGTGGAAAAATGTGCGCCACGCTTCCCAGTAAAGTTTGACAGGCTTCACAAGAAAAAGGAAGGATATACCGTTGCGCTCATTCTCTCCATGAAACGACTCCTCCCGGGCGCAGGTTTCCTTTGAGCAGCCATTACTTTGTCCCACAATCTGGACAGAAGGAAAGAAAAAAAACAACAACAAAAACAATTAAAACAATTACGGTTATGGCTGTTGACAAAGAAAACAATTTTGGCCACCTGTTTTGGTTCATCCACAGAGATTTCCATTGTGCCGTCTGCTCACACTGTGTTCTGCGGGGAAACAAACAAGACACTCAAAGAAGCTACATGAGGACAATCACACTTACTTGAAGCATTTTTAAGGATCACTAAAGAAACCATGCGAGTCCAATTGCCATTTTTTTTTTTGCACATCATTTTAAAGGGGAACTGCACTTTTCTCTGCCTATCATTCACAATAATTATGAAAGGCATGATGATTTTTTTTGCATTGTAAATATTAAATAAGTTCGCTTATAATGGAGTGTATGGAAGCCGCGCAATTCGGCCTACAAAGCTCTTTAAAAAATACCTAATCACCTCCATTAGGGTTTTATATAATATACATGATGTAAGTATATATGTAATGTAGTAACCGCCACATTTATAATAACTAGAGATGTCCGATAATATCGGCCGATAAATGCTTTAAAATGTAATATCGGAAATTATCGGTATCGGTTTCAAAAAGTAACATTTATGACTTTTTAAAACGCCGCTGTACGGAGTGGTACACGGACGTAGGGAGAAGTATAGAGCGCCAATAAACCTTGAAGGCACTGCCTTTGCGTGCCGGCCCAATCACATATTATCTACGGCTTTTCACACACACACACAAGTGAATGCAATCATACTTGGTCAACAGCCATAAAGGTCACACTGAGGGTTGCCGTATAAACAACTTTAACACTGTTACAAATATGCGCCACACTGTGAACCCACACCAAACAAGAATGACAAACACATTTCGGGAGAACATCCGCACCGTAACACAACATAAACACAACAGAACAAATACCCAGAACCCCTTGCAGCACTAACTCTTCCGGGACGCTACAATATACACACATAATTTAGGGTTAGGGTTATGGTTGTTAAGAGCCAATATGTTACTAATTTGCATGTTAATAAGCAACTAATTAATGGTGAATATGTTCCCATACTAAAGTGTTACCAAAATTTGTATTATATGTTGTGTTGTTCGGGGGGTGCATTCACCCATTCACACACTGACGGCGGTAAGTACTATTTCTAGTACCTGGCCAGCCTGGGCTCCAAGTATTCAGAGCTAATACCTCATGGGTACCTACACTGGGCAGTCATTGGTTTGAGCAGATTTATCATCACTATGTCGGAAGGTACACACATAAAAAACAATTATAAAGTCAAGCTGTGTTCATGCTGTTTCCATGACTTCTTTTTTTTTTTTTTTGTTGGGTTTTGTCTTTCAAAAGCAAGTTCAAAGAGCAACAGCATTCCCTCCTCTCCGATGTCCTCTTCTATATTGCCTGTTTTTCCCGCTTGTTGCTAGGGGGGTTGGTTGTTATGGCTCATCTCCTTCCATTTTGTCAGATCATTAGCGGTAGGCGATACTGTGAATGTTGAGAAGTAAATACCGGGGTAGTATTGCTAAAGCTGATACCAATACACCACTTTTTGACTTGAAACGTCAACATCGATAACATGTTTTGGGAAATTTGGCTCGAGTTAGTTGATTCCAATTGTGAGAACACGGCAATAATAAGTTATTCAAGTGTTTCAGAATTAAATACAACAACCTATATACAAAACCAGTGAAACTGGCAGTAAATAAAAACAGAATACAATGATTTGCAAATCCTTTTCAACCTATATTCAATTGAATAGACTGCAAAGACAAGATACTTAACGTTCGAACTGGTAAACTTTGTTATTTTTTGCAAATATTAGGTCATTTGGAATTTTATGCCTGTAACATGTTTCAAAAAAGCTGGCACAAGTGGCAAAAAAGACTGAGAAATTTGAGGAATGCTCAACAAACACTTATTTGGAACATCCCACAGGTGAACAGGCTCATTGGGAACAGGTGGGTGCCATGATTGGGTACAAAAGCAGATTCCAAGAAATGCTCAGTCATTCACAAACAAGGATGGGGCGAGGGTCACCACTTTGTGAACAAATGCATGAGCAAATTGTCCAACAGTTTAAGAACAACATTTCTCAACCAGCTATTGCAAGGAATTTAGGGATTTCACCATCTACGGTCTGTAATATCATCAAAAGGTTCAGAGAATCTGGAGAAATCACTGCATGTAAGCGATGATATTACGGACCTTTGATCCCTCATGCGGTACTGCATCAAAAAGCGCATTCACACATGGGCTCAGGAACACTTCAGAAAACCACTTGTCAGTAACTACAGTTCGTCGCTACATCTGTAAGTGCAAGTTAAAACTCTACTATGCAAAGCGAAAGCCATTTATCAACAACACCCAGAAACACTGCGGGCTTCGCTGCACCCAAGATCATCTAAGATGGACTGATACAAAGTGGAAAAGTGTTCTGTGGTCTGATGAGTCCACATTTCAAATTGTTTTTGGAAACTGTGGACGTCGTGTCCTCCGGAACAAAGAAGAAAAGAACCATCCGACTGTTCTAGGCGCAACGTTCAAAAGGCAGCATCTGTGATGGTATGGGGGTGTATTAGTGCCCAAGGCATGGGTAACTTACACATCTGTGAAGGCACCATTAATGCTGAAAGGTACATACAGGTTTTGGAGCAACATATGTTGCCATCCAAGCAACGTTATCATGGACGCCCCTGCTTATTTCAGCAAGACAATGCCAAGCCACATTTGGCACGTGTTACAACAGAGCGGCTTCATTGTAAAAGAGTGTGGGTACTAGAGTAAAAGAGTGCGGGTACTAGACTGGCCTGCGTGTAGTCCAGACCGGTCTCCCATTGAAAATGTGTGGAGCATTATGAAGCCTAAAATACCACAACTGAGACCCCGGACTGTTGAACAACTTAAGCTGTACATCAAGCAAGAATGGATAAGAATTCCTCTTGAAAAGCTTTAAAATTTCAAAGGAAAGGCCATGTAACACAGTGGTAAAAATGCCTTTGTGCCAACTTTTTTGCAATGTGTTGCTGCCATTAAATTCAAAGTTAATGATTATTTGCCAAAAAATGTAGTTTCTCAGTTTGAACATTAAATATCTTGTCTTTGCAGTCTAATCAATTGAATATAATTTGAAAAGGATTTGCAAATCATTGTATTCGGTTTTTATTTACGATTTACACGTGCCGACTTCACTGGTTTTGGGTTTTGTAGTTCTACTACAGACAATTGTTTGAGGAAAAAAGTCACTATTGCAAAAATAACACAAAAAATAACAATAAAACAAAGAATTTTAATTTTAAAATGTAATCAAAACCACTAAAACAACTAACACTACACGCAGATTTTTTTTTAAAAATAACGTTGTTTGTTGTGACACACTCGTAGAGACGCAGTCGCATCAATTGTGGAAGAAAAATCCAGTTATTTCCTGGCTGTATAAAAAAAAGAAGTATTCATCCCACCATGCCAGTATCGATCCAATACCATTGAGTATTAATACTATTTATATTTCGATCGATACGACCACTCCTTCATATCACGTTTGGAGGACTAGTCTTGCTCTGTGATGGGACATAATTGTTACAAACATACTGCTTCATGCCTTATTTTTGTTATTGTTACGTGTGTGTGGGGGGTCTGAAAAAATATCTAAAGATTTAGAAAATCTTTATGCGTGTACCAGCCTTTACATATTTTAATATATTTATTTAGGGGCGGTATAGTTCGGTTGGTAAAGTGGCCGTGCCAACAATTTGAGGGTTTCAGGTTCGATCCCCGCTTCCGCCATTTTAGTCACTACCGTTGTGTCATTGGGCAAGACACTTAACCCACATGCTCCCAGTGCCACCCACACTGGTTTAAAAATGTAACTCAGATATTGGGTTTCACTATGTAAAGTGCCTTGAGTCAGTAGAGAAAAGCGCTATATAAATATAATTCACTTCACTAACAGTCTACTGCCATCAGGCGGCTAAAGTGGATAGTGGGATATAACTGTCACGTTCCATGTGTCAGGTAAACCGTGACGAATGGGGCCGTATGAATCCCCTTCCAGCTGCCTTCAGTCTCTTCCTGCATACAATTGAAGAGACCCAAAAATGACTAAATATTCCCATTTCCCCCATTTGTATTGTCATTGTTGTTTGTTAGCATGTCTTGTTCTGACTGGTGCATTCCAATCCACTACCAATTAATTTACATAGTGCAGGTGTATGTTTACATACTCTACCTCCTTGGCTGTGATGGGGGCTGATGGTGATCTTCTGTGTCCTCCACCTTCGTCGAAGAACACGTGACAGTTGAAGCTTTGGCCGAGTCATCATCACTCTGCACACGACTTCTTGCCACTTTTCCCACTGAGGTAGTAACATGCGGGACATGTTTTACGGCTGATGGAGCAGGACGGTTGTGAATCCCATTTTTACTTGCGGGATAGCAGACAGCCGAGGTTCGAGATCCACGTGAAGACGATGTTCCAGGCTTTCTTTGCCCTCTTCTGTCAAGATGGCCGCACTTAAGAGCGGTTGTTGATTGCTTTCCTTTAGAAGCAGCTGAGGCTTTTGAAGTTGACCCTTTAGATTGGACACATGTGTCAGGGGGCTTCTTTCTCGGCTGAGAGGGTTTCGTTCCTTGAGAGTCTTCACTAAAAAGACTGTAGCGAGTGCGGAGCTGAAAAGCTTTTTCCAATGTTTGCTCGATCAGTTTTAGGTCTTCTGCTTCCCCCGGGCATGTGGCTGTGTCTGAATACATAATGCAAACATTATTTCCAAGTCATACACAGGCCATGACATTAAAACAACAGCTTTGTCATTAATTCTGTCATTTTGAGCAAGTTGCAAATAGTCCCTTTAAAGGCCTACTGAAATTATTTTTTTTAATTTAAACGGGGATAGCAGATCTATTATATGTGTCATACTTGATCATTTCGCGATATTGCCATATTTTTGCTGAAAGGATTTAGTAGAGAACAACGATGATAAAGATCGCAACTTTTGGTATCTGATAAAAAAAAGCCTTGCCCCTACCGGAAGTAGCGTGACGTAGTCAGTTGAACATTTCCACAAAGTTCCCTATTGTTTACAGTGATGGCGGCCAGAAGTGAGAGCGATTCGGACCGAGAAAGCGACGATTTCCCCATTAATTTGAGCGAGGATGAAAGATTTGTGGATGAGCAAAGTGAGAGTGAAGGACTAGGGGGCAGTGGAAGCGATTCAGATAGGGAAGATGCTGTGAGAGGCGGGTGGGACCTGATATTCAGCTGGGAATGACTACAACAGTAAATAAACACAAGACATATATATACTCTATTAGCTACAACACAACCAGCCCAAAGGACCGTTCACCTAACCCAAGGTTCATAAAGCTTATATATTTACCCAAAGTTACGTAAATGACACGCACGTACGGGCAAGCGATCAAATGTTTGGAAGCGCGTGGGTGGGACCTGATATTCAGCTGGGAATGACTACAATAGTAAATAAACACAAGACATATATATACTCTATTAGCTACAACACAACCAGGCTTATATTTAATATGCCACAAATTAATCCCGCATAAAAACACCTAGGTGTTTGTTAAGCTAGCTCCTAGCTCCCGTCCATACAACCCGCCAATACAATTCAAACACCTGCACAACACACACAATCCCACAGCCCAAAGGACCGTTCACCTAACCCAAGGTTCATAAAGCTTATATATTTACCCAAAGTTACGTACGTGACATGCACGTACGGGCAAGCATTCAAATGTTTGGAAGCGCAGCTGCGTACTCACGGTACCGCGTCTGCGTCTGTGTATCCAAATCAAAGTAATCCTGGTAAGAGTCTGTGTTGTCCCAGTTCTCTACAGGCGTCTGTGTATCGAAGTCAAAATCATCCTGGTAAGAGTCTCTGTTGTCCGAGTTCTTCGATCTTGACTGCATCTTTTGGGAATGTAAACAATGAAACACCGGCTGTGTTGTGTTGCTGACTTCCCTCGCAAAATACTCCGCTTCGCACCGACAACTTTCTTCTTTGCTTGCTCAGCTTCTTTCTCCATAATGCAATGAACAAATTGCAACAGATTCACCAACACAGATGTCCAGAATACTGTGGAATAATGAGATGAAAACAGAGCTATTTTGTATTGGCTTCAATGGCGGATCCATACCTCTGTTTCACTGGCTATGTCACGCGCATACGTCATCATCCAAAGGAGTTTTCAATCGGAAGTTTAGCGGGAAATTTAAAATTGCACTTTATAAGTTAACCCGGCCGTATTGGCATGTGTTACAATGTTAACATTTCATCATTGATCTATAAACTATCAGACTGCGTGGTCGGTAGTAGTGGGTTTCAGTAGGCCTTTAATATGCAGTCGCGATCAAAAATGTTACATACGCTTGTAAAGAAAATAATGTCATGGCTGTCTTGAGTTTCCAATAATTTCTACAACTCTTATTTTTTTGTGCTAGAGTGATTGGAGCACATACTTGTTGGTCACAAAAAACATTCATGAAGTTTGGTTCTTTTATGAATTTGTTATGGGTCTACTGAAAATGTGACCAAATCTGCTGGGTCAAAAGTATACATACAGCAATGTTAAGATTTGCTTACATGTCCCTTGGCAAGTTTCACTGCAATAAGGCGCTTTTGGTAGCCATCCACAAGCTTCTGGTTGAATTTTTGACCACTCCTCTTGACAAAATTGGTGCAGTTCAGCTAAATGTGTTGGTTTTCTGACATGGACTTGTTTCTTCAGCATTGTCCACACGTTTAAGTCAGGACTTTGGGAAGGCCATTCTAAAACCTTAATTCTGGTCTGATTTAGCCATTCCTTTACCGCTTTTGCTGTATGCATACTTTTGACCCAGCAGATTTGTTCACATTTTCAGTAGAACCATAATAAATTCAGAAAAGAACCAAACTTCACAAATGTTTTTTGTGACCAACAAGTAGGTGCTCCAATCACTCTTGTCACGGCGCGGTCTCGAAGATCCTCCAACACTCTGTCTGGCAGTATGCCAGGACACACCCCCGCACGCGCCGGGGACCACAAAAAATTACATTATTGGCTTTTTTTTTTTTTTTTAATCTTAGGGTACATTAAACATATGTTTCTTTTTGCAAGTTTGTCCTTAAATAAAATAGTGAGCATACAAGACAACTTGTCTTTTAGTAGTAAGCAAACAAAGGCTCCTAATTTAGCTGCTGACATATGCAGTAACATATTGTGTCAATTCTCATTCTATTATTTTGTCAAAATTATTAAGGACAAGTGGTAGAAAATTAATTATTAATCTACTTGTTCATTTACTGTTAATATCTGCTTACTTTCTCTTTTAACATGTTCTATCTACACTCCTGTTAAAATGTAATAATCACTTATTCTTCTGTTGTTTGGATGCTTTATATTAGTTTTGGATGATACCACAAATTTGGGTATCAATCCGATACCAAGTAGTTACAATGGTCATATTCAAAGTCCTCATGTATTCAGAGACATATTTCCTGAGTTTATAAACATTATATACATTTTTAAAAAACAAAAGAAGAAGATGTGATGCCAAAAAATATTGACGTAATCATAGTAGTATCGACTAGATACGCTCCTGTACTTGGTATCATTACAGTGAATGTTAAGTGTAGATCCACCAATGGCGTTTATTTACATTTTGACGCCGGTGAGCTACGGTGTGTAGTGAAGCTATTCCTCGTCCTGCAGGGATGATACTTGTAAGAAACATACTTTATTTGTCAAGGTGGTATAGTACCGAATATGATTCATTAGTATCGCGGTAATATACTAATACCGGTATACCGTACAACCCTAATGTGCCATTAAAAATTAAATGGCCACAGGCCACACTTTTGACACCTTTGGTCTATGACAAGCAGTATATTCACTGTTGAAAAGAAGGGCTCGTACTAACTAAATGTACTTTTTACAGTTTTTTTTTTAATTGTGTTGTCCTTTTTATGTATAAAATAGATGCTTTATGAATAAAAAGAGAAAAAATAAGCAAAACTGGCATTCATTTTGTGTGTATGTACAGTACAGGCCAAAAGTTTGGACACACCTTCTCATTTCAGTGTGTTTTCTTTATCTTCATGACTATTTACATTGTAGGTTGTCACTGAAGGCCTCAAAACTATGACACCTGTGACGTCAAAACCCTTTCAAGTGACTACCTCTTGGAGCTCATCGAGAGAATGCCAAGAGTGTGCAAAGCAGTAATCAGAGCTAAGGTTGGCTGTTTGGAGAAACTCGAAAATAAAACATGTTTTCAGTCATTTCACCTTTTTTTTGTTAAGTACATAACTCCACGTGTGTTCATTCATAGTTTTGATGCCTTCAGTGACAATCTACAATAGTCATAGTAAATAGTAAATAGTCATAAGAATAAAGAAAATGCATTGAATGAGAAGGTGTGTCCAAACTTTTGGCCTGTACTGTATATGTAATTTTTACTATTTTACTATACTGTGATCTAGGGCTGGGCGATATATCGAATATACTCGATATATCGCGGGTTTGTCTCTGTGCGACGTAGAAAATGACTATTTCGTGAGTATTCGAGTATACGTTCTCACGCAGTTGCTTTTAGCTGCGGGCATTACAGTACAGGCTTTTCTCACTCTTTCTTGTCTCTCCTTCTCACAGAGACATAAAACAAGCGCACCTTCTTACATACGTCACATACTGTCGCGCGTCCAACGTCATACGCCCTCGCAGAGCAGAGAGGTAGCGGCATGGGTAAAGTCAGCAGTGGCAGGTGGTGCAAGCGGAGCGGTGCTAGTGGTAATACGAGAGAGAGAAGGTGCCAATCCGGTAACAAATGGAGGATGAAGAATTAATTCCCAAGAAAAACAGCACGGGGTCATTGTCTGGCGGTGGTTTTCAGCTTCAAGCGGGAAGATGTTGAACAGACAACCGTAATATGTCATAGTATGTGGCAAAAGCGTTGCTACAAAAAGTAGCAGCACTACTAATTTATAGCATCATTTGAAAAGTCACCCGCTAGAGAATGAAGATGATGATGATGAGAGTGCGGAAATACGACCATATCACACCAATTCTCAAATCCCTTCACTGGCTTCCTGTTCCACTCAGGATTGAATACAAAGTCTCCCTACTAACCCATCAGTGCCTCCATGGAAATGCCCTCCTCTACCTCAAAGAACTATTCACCCCCAAATCCTCCACACGACACCTCCGCTCCGGACAGGCTAACCTCCTCCAACCTCCGAGGACAAAGCTACGAACAATGACCGGGCTTTCTGCTACGCCGCTCCCAGTCTGTGGAACGCTCTCCCTGACCGCCTGAGGGCACCACAGACTGTGGATGCTTTTAAAAAAGGCTTAAAAACCCTTATATTAAAAAAAGCCTTTTTATAGATACATGCATACTAGTTCTAGCTATTAGGCTGTTCTAGTTTTTATTTTTTATAATTATCTTTTTATTAGTATTATTATTTTTAATACACTGTAGCACTTTGAGGTTGTTTGCTCAATGTAAAGTGCTTTTTACAAATAAAATCTATTATTATTATTAGTAAGAGTGCTTGAAACTCCGCATGTCAACATATCCGGCCGGTGCCACACCCAACAAAATGCCAAAGCAACCAGCACTGACCCAATTGAGCCTGGCGTCTTCCATTTTCAGATCAACACCGTATGAAAAAAATAGTTAAAAACAGACGGAGATAACGTCCGCAGTAACCTACCACATAGTGAAGGACATACACTATTTGATTTCCTATTATGCAGCTCATTTTTATTTGACACTTATTGAAATATCTTGTGTGACATCATGCACAAAAGTGCACTTTATTTGTTTTTAACAACAGCAGGTCTCCAAGGTGAACAGCCTCTGGCATGTTAGTTCTGTACAAAAAGTGCACTTTAATTTAGTGTTGTTTTGATATGTCATCTTAGTGACATCATGCACAAAAGTGCACCCATAGCTTGTTTTAAAATGTCTCTTACAATCTTGCACTTTCTGGAAATGACATGAATGTTTGTGCCACTGCTTAATAACTGTTTAATAAATACACTTTTGGTAAATTGACTTAGTTGTGGTTTCCCTCTCTGCATGAAAGTTTAAAATGAGCATATATTAATGCAGTACGAACAAGAATGTTTTGATGTAGACACATAGAATCATCATACTACTGTGATTATACGCATCAAGTGTTAATTAAAGGCTAAGGCAAAATATCGAGATATAGATCGTGTATCGTGACATGGCCTAAAAATATCGAGATATTAATAAAAGGCCATATCGCCCAGCCCTACTGTGATCATTATCGGGCTATAAAATCACCTGTATAGGGATACATATTTTAGACTATACCATGAAAAAATGTGATATGCATATATACGTATGTTATCTTAAAATATGATTTATTACCTGTAGCAGTGGTAGCAGCAGCCTCAGTGAGTTCAGATTCATGCGGAGTTGTGCTGGGGAAGAAAATATATATATTATAATTACTTTTTTTTTTTTTTTAATAAATGTTTTTATTAAATTTGACAGGTATTACAATATACAGATTTTCCCCTTTTTTCCCACCCACTTACAAGAACAGCAACCCAACACATACCCCATACACATTTTTTTTTTGGTCCTCTCCAGCTTCTCAGGCAAATCATATAGTTGATGTAGATGCCAATATCGGCTGTTCAGATTTACTTTACAAAAGAGAAGTGTAGGATACTTCTCTTGTTGCGTTATTTGTATTTGACTTTATTAAATGTATTTATATTAGAAACACAACATGTGTATATAATAAAGGGTGCAAAGTCTGCAGGCAGTAGGAAACACATGGTTAAGTGTAGGGAGTAAAACTGATGGCAGTCTAAAGTTCAAGATTTTTGGAGCTCTTTGTTCAGTGGATCAGATGTTTGATGAAGCTCTGTGTCTATCTACCACCACTACTGTTTTCTGTTTATTTGTTACTGACTGTGGCAGGACATCTCTGCCTCTGTTTCACTTTATGTTGCTGGTAAATAATATGGTTGTAGTTGTAGGCTAAAGTTCAATTATTTAGTATGCACTAATTAAAGGGGCAGAGCTTTATGAGACATTTTAGCTTTTATATTTTATAAGATATATTTTTTGTAAGAACCACAATTAATAAATATATTTCAGTGAATAACTTATTGTTCAAATCTGTATATAAATATGTACATAAAGTGTTGTAATTATATTGTAAAATGGATGGATGGATGGACGTTTAAAACAAAACTGTTATTATTAATTAGTAAGTATACCTTTTTTGAGCCTTTTTAGAGAAAATCATATCATTGTAGTAAATTATGCAAATTACTCGATGTCATGGTGACCACGCCCATAGCCACGCCCCCACCGCCGAAGGTATCTTGGCAGTTTATGGGAAACACTGTACACCCGGAATAAATATAAATAAATAAATTTAAAAAAAAGGAAGCTGGTTTATGAAAAGTGAACTTTTCATGTGTCCTGTAGCGTCTTTAATTTAGCTATGTAGTCAACCACACAGCCCCAAACAGAATAAAACTTCCCAGGTGCCCCCCTAATATTGAACTTTATTTTCTCCAGATCTAAATACATCATAAGGTCTTCAAGCCATTAAGAGGCTTTGGGGCAGAATGGTGACTTCTACGCCAGCAAAATTCTCCTACGTGCTAATAAGGATGCAAAGGCGATACTATCCTTAAATTTTCTCATTATTTGGGGATCTGATACCGTCCCAAAAATAGCCATTTCTGCACATGGTGTCAGATTTAAATCCAATGCCTTAGCAAGGTGTTTGAAAATAGTTGTCCAATAATCCAGCAAATGGGGACAAGACCAAAACATGTGCGTCATGTTTGCAGGGGACATGTGACATCTGTTACAAGTATCCGAGATATTGGGGTATATTTTGGAGAGTTTGGAATTAGTGAAATAAATACGGTGAACAACCTTAAATTGTATTAAATTAAGTCTTGAACAGGATGTACTGTTGTTAATTCGGGTTAAGGCAGAATCCCAATCTCCATCATCTATAGATCTGCCAAGCTCTTCTTCCCAATTCCCTCTGATTTTATCAAGAGACGTTTTACCAAACTGGGATATTAAGATGTAGATTTTGGAGATTAGGCCTTTCTGATTTGTGGGAATATGTAAAATTGAGTCAATTAGCGAATTAGGTGGAGTATTAGGGAAAGAGAGACTATTTGATTTAACAAAATTACGAACCTGAAAGTATCGAAATAGGTGAGATTTTGGTAGGTCAAATTTTTCACACAGTTCACTGAAACTAGCGAAGACATCACCAATATATAAGTCCTTTCCTGCTAAGGCTTGACTGCTTCCATAGAGAAAACGCTACATCTGCACTCAGGGCCGGCCGGTGGCATAGGCCGTATAGGCAAATGCTAAGGGCGCCGTCCATCAGGGGGCGCCACGCCAGTGCCACAAATGTTGGGCAAAAAAAAAAAAAAAAAAGTTGGTACTATTATTTCTACATACAAAAAATAATCCCACGTTAATTAAAATGCTAAGTAAAGCCTATTTAATAGAAATATTATTTGTTACAACATTACGCCCCCCCCCCCCCCATCCCCCTGCACCGTGCGCCCCTCCCTTCCCGTATCATGACTCTTACCACATCAAAAAATCAACACAAGATGTCAAAACGGCCAAAACTGTCAGGTGCCCAGGGAAGAAAAAAGAGAAAAGAGGAGAAACGAGAAAAAGACAGAGGTAGCAGGTAGGTAACGTTAGCCTACATGAAATAATTTGTCTGTTACAGAATGTGATAGTAACCTGGCTTTTTAGCATTAAGCTAATGTTAAATGATTCAGCAATTGCTAATCAATAAA